>NC_142586.1:119296499-119307912 GCF_965207765.1 Zootoca vivipara
GCTTAAGACCCCAACTATGGCCTAGTGTCTAAATTATTATATTCAGTACAAATGGACTTGTCCATTATCATTCTGTCTTCACTCCTCCTCCTGATCTTGTACTGTATCAATCTGATAACAGAACAATCTATTTGCTTTGTAGGCTATGTGAGCAACTCTAAAGAGCATAGACAGAACTTGTAACAGGTTCCTTCCGATCTCTTGGAGGCTTCCTGAGAGCACCAATGGATGAGCGAGACTCAGCTGGCCCTGAGGCAGGAAGATGCCATGCCCTCCAAACTGGGAGCAGTGGGGGATTATGGGAAACCATGGTGCAGAAGCTCCTGGGCGAGGAGGACACCCTCCGCTCAGGGGTGCAGAGCCAGCAGTTGAGGCACTTCTGCTCCCAGGAGGCCAAAGGACCCCAAGAGGCTTGCGGCCGACTCCACCACCTTGACCATCAGTGGCTGAAGCCAGAGAGGCATACAAAACCTCAGATGCTGGACCTGGTGATCTTGGAGCAGTTCCTGGCTGTCCTTCCGCCGGAGATGGAGAGCTGGGTGAGGGAATGCGGAGCGGAGACCACTTCCCAGGCGGTGGCCCTGGCCGAAGGTTTCCTCCTGAGTCAGGCGGAGGAGAGGAAGGAGGCAGAGCAGCAGGTGAGAGAGACTTTCCTCTGGAAACTCCCAAGGGCCTTAAAATGTTATAAGCAAAAAATAGCTTATCTCCTGAGTTTATGCCAATAAAAACTCAGAAACGTGAGGAGTTAGGAGTTCCACATTTATTGCAAAGCAATAGGTTACAGTCGGATCATTCTGCAAAACTGCAACCTCGCCCAGTAGTCCAGGTGGTGGTATTATATAGGCTCAAACAAAGCATTTCAATTTTTACCAATCATATACTATACATTATTGCCTCATTTCATGTTTTACACATGCGCAGTAAGCTCTGGCAATTTATGCCGATTCATATTTGATTCTCACCGTGTTCTGTTACATTGTGTGTGTGTTTTTTAAGTAAATTTTTTATTGATTTTTCCGTTAAACTCTTTACAACAACTTAATGTCTCCAACATTGTATCTTGATCAGCTTCTTACATATTCAGACTTCCCTCCTCCCTTTGGTAGTAGGTATAGCTCTCTTTAGTTCGCGCATTTTAGAAAAACATAACACCACTTTGACATCTTAAAAGATTAACCAAAAAGAATATCTTAGATACATCAACATTGTAGGTTCTAACACATGCCCGCCAGAGTCTTTAAACTTTTATAGTTCTCTTTAACATACTCTCGGAATTTGTTCCATTCTTCACTGAATTTCGTGTCCTCCTGGTCCCGGATTCTGCATGTCAGGTTCGCCAATTCCAAATATTCCAACATTTTCACTCGCCAGTCCTCAATTGTGGCCATTTCAGTCGTTTTCCACCTCTGGGCTAAAAGGATTCTCGCTGCCACTGTGGCATACATGAACAGTCTTTGGTCTATTTTCCGAATTTCATTTCCCATCAGCCCTAACAGAAAGGCCTCCGGTCTTTTTGGGAACTTCTGTTACATTGTGTTATAAGCATGTTGGGAACCTGTGTTACGTGTAGCCATTTGCACCATGTAGCAACTTGAGCTGTATCTTTGTAATTCACATCTTAGCTGTATTCCTGCCCCAAATGGCGGGTGGCAACTTGCAAAATCATCAGTTTCACAAAGCAACAGGTTCCCATCACTTCTCTATTAGAAGCGCACTCAAGGATTTACAGGGGTACGCATCACATTTATTGTGGCCTTTTGGGCCATGATCACAAGAACGTGAAGGAGAATCTCCCAAAATGCTTTTCTAATGGCTCACCCTCTTTGGGGAAGCAAGGGATGAGATCTGCTCCCCCAAATGGTTTTCTTCCCCCATTCCTTTTCTAATCCTCCCCATCCTCTGTTTTGAATCCTTCTCGCTCTTTCAGCAGAAGGCTCCATTTGCAGAAATGGGCCTGGATTCCTGTGAGGCAGAGAAGACTCCGTTGAATGCCAGAGAGAGGCCGCTGGGTAAGGATGAAGTTTTTTCTCATTTTGTGGATTTTGAATCTAATCTGTGGGTTCTGTTCATCTTTAGCGGGTTGAGTCACTGAGTGTTTCCCCCCCTGCCAGCAAACAGTTAACTGGAAACAACTCCTGATTGGCCAGAGTTCCAAGGAGGCAGTTGGGCTGGAGGGAGAGAGGCATGGTGGGAGCATAGCTGCCAAGTACCCCGTTTCCCCCGGGAAAACCCCTTTTTTACTTACCTTTTCCCGGTGGTCCCCCGTATCACTTCGTCTCCCGTTTTTCTCCGTTATTTTCTCCTGCCGGCGGCCATTTTTTTACTTTCCGATTTGCCCTTCTATGGGCACCAAAAATGGCCGCCGCCAGCTTCAAAAGTCGCATCTACGCATGTCCGGAAGTGCATAGACGCGACTTCCGGTGTTGGCGGCGGCCATTTTGGTGCCCATAGATGGGCGGAGCGACACCGGAAGTTGCGTCGGCGCACTTGCTGACATGCGTACAAGCGACTTTCGAAGCCGGCGGCGGCCATTTTTGGTGCCCATAGAAGGGCAAAGCGACACCGGAAAGGACAGTCGTCCTCGGACAGGAAAGGGCAGTCGTGAACTATGGAAGATGTGTAAAAGAAAGTAACCTTAAGCCTGAACAGCATACAGCCAAACATTTTAATCAAAAGCAACAGCACTGTGCTGTGGTGAATAAAAAATGTATTATAAACACTGACAACTGGGAAACACTTGGCTGCGAGCGCTCCAGCTGGAGAACAGCCTTGACCAAAGGTGTCCTGGGCTTTGAAGACACTCGAACTCAGGACGCAAGGGAGAAATGCGCTAAGAGGAAGGCACGCTTGGCAAATCCACACCGTCATCAACTCCCGTCTGGAAACCAATGTCCCCAATGTGGAAGGACGTGTGGATCCAGAATTGGCCTCCACAGGCACTTACGGACCCATTGTTAAAACCGTGCTTATGGAAGACAATCTTGCTCGGCTACGAGGGATCGCCAAAGAAGAAGAAAGAAGAACCACACTCCTCCTTTACATCTGTTATAATCAAGTCTGTTTGCAACCTGTTTTCCCCAAAGAAAAGCCCTCTCTCGCTCGCGATTCCTTCTCCATTGGGGATTTTACCTGAGGGAGGGAAACGGTTGGCGCAGCGGAACCAGGGAGAGAGAGGGCTCTTGCGCTCTTGCACAACAGCAAGATACAAACTTAAAACCCACACAGAAACATGCCCACAGATACAGAACAGCCAGCTTAATAAAGTATTGAGATTATTTTATTAAAAGAAGGGACATTTTCTGTCAGAAAATGGCCAGCAAGCGCCAAGCAGAAGAGACTCGGGATGGCCCAGGACAGGGAGCTGCTGCATGTGAGGAGAATCCGAATACTGAATTAGAAATGATGAGGCTAAGATGAGAATTGGCCAAAGTTGAAGCAGAGAAAGAAAAACCTAAAGTTGAAGCACAGAAAGAAAAGGGAAAGGGAAATTAGCAGCTGAACAGGCCAGAATCGCAACTGACATTTAGTTAGCACAGAGAGAGAGAGAGAGATGGCAGAGAGAGAGAGAGCAGATTAGCTCATGAGGAAAAAGAAAAAGAAATGCCATCAGAGTCCATTGGTGAAGACCAGGCACCCCCAAACTGCGGCCCTCCAGATGTTTTGGCCTACAACTCCCATGATCCCGAGCTAACAGGACCAGTGGTCGGGGAAGATGGGAATTGTAGTCCAAAACATCTGGAGGGCCGAAGTTTCGGGGTGCCTGGTGAAGACTTTACCTCAGCTAATGTCAGGAGATTTCCTAAGTTTGTCAAAAGTGATAATGTACAGGCATTCCTGTTTAGTTTTGAACGGGCCTGTAAGAACTTAAATATTCCTGAGGAAAACTGGATGCTGTATCTACCCCCAGATATAAGGAACTTTGAAGGAAATATACTCAGATTTAAGAGAAGATGAAACCTCTGATTTTCCTACATTCAAAGAAGGAAAAGCCAGTGCAATTCTGAGCTGCATCAATAGGAGTATAGCATCTAGATCTAGGGAAGTAATAGTACCACTGTATTCTGCTCTGGTCAGACCTCACCTGGAGTACTGTGTCCAGTTCTGGGCAGCACAGTTCAAGAAGGATACTGACAAGCTGGAACGTGTCCAGAAGAGGGCAACCAAAATGGTCAAAGGCCTGGAAACGATGCCCAATGAGGAATGGCTTAGGGAGCTGGGTATGTTTAGCCTGGAGAAGAGAAGGTTAAGGGGTGATATGATAGCCATGTTCAAATATATAAAAGGATGTCATATAGAGGAGGGAGAAAGGTTGTTTTCTGCTGCTCCAGAGAAGCGGACACGGAGCAATGGATTCAAACTACAAGAAAGAAGATTCCACCTAAACATTAGGAAGAACTTCCTGACAGTAAGAGCTGTTCGGCAGTGGAATTTGTTGCCAAGGAGTGTGGTGGAGTCTCCTCCTTTAAGCAGAGGCTTGGCAGCCATATGTCAGGAATGCTTTGATGGTGTTTCCTGCTTGGCAGGGGTTTGGACTGGATGGCCCTTGTGGTCTCTTCCAACTCTATGATTCTAAAGAGTGAAGGAGCAGTTTGGTTTAACTGCAGAGCAAAGTAGAAAAGACTTTTGTGACATTAAAAGAAAACCAGGAGAGACTTCTGCCCAACTGGGTCGCCATATTGATAAAGCTCTGATCAGAAAGGTGGAAGGAAGTAACATGGAAACTGTTGATGAGGAGTTGTTCTGTCGCCTGAAATGCACCGATGAAGCTCTGAAAGATGCAGGAGCTGATGGCTTCCCACTGACTTTTGTCTCTTGCAGGTGACAGAAGGATGCCCCCAAGACCACCTCATCCATATTTTCCTGATAACGGAGGAGAAGCAGCCGCTGTGGAAACAGATCTGGTATTGGGAAAGAGCTTTGTGGGGAAAGAGTCAGAGGAGTGGGGCAGCCAGGCAGCCTCTGGGCCAGAAAGAATTTCTCCTCCTCTTGGCTTCTATCAAAGCCTCTGTCCCAAACAAAGATTGACAATGCCATTCGAGAAGGTTTATGTGCTGACAGGAATGAACAGCCATCTCTCCTTAACTATAATAATAATAAATTTTTATTTATACCCCGCCCTCCCCAGTCAAAACCAGGCTCAGGGCGGCTCACACCAATAAAATTACAATAACACATAAAAAGCAATTAATTAAAATACAGATTAAAATACAGTATTAAAATTTAAAATGCAGCCTGATTTTAAGTAGTCCATAAATCCAAGCCATGAGGGAGGAAAACACAGGGGTCAGACTAAGTCCAACCCAAAGGCCAGGCGGAACAGCTCTGTCTTGCAGGCCCTGCGGAAAGATGACAAATCCCGCAGGGCCCTGGTCTCCTGTGAAAGAGCGTTCCACCAAGTTGGGGCCAATACTGAAAAGGCCCTGGCCCTAGTAGAGGCCAATCTAGCCACCTTATGGCTCGGGATCTCCAGAGTATTGTTGGTTGTGGACCTTAAGGTCCACAACTAGGCTTCGGAATGTCACTATTATTATGATTTATCAGTAGCTGCAGTTATATGTCTATATTGATCGTTAGATGCCAAAATAGGCTTCTAAGCAGTTGAGAAGCCAGAAAAATCAGCGGCTTGGATTCACCTAAGCAGCCCCATCAGCTGCACAACAGGGATCCATAGCTGCCAAGTTTTCCCTTTTCTCGCGAGGAAGCCTATTCAGCATAAGGGAAAATCCCTTTAAAAAAGGGATAACTTGGCAGCTATGCAGGGATCCCCCTCTCCTCCCCCTCCCTGTGCCCCCAGGAGCCCCTTGATGTTGGATGTAGGGCAGAGGGAGGGTCCCATCGCCCCCCCCCCAAGCATCGCACAGTGGGAGTAGAGAATGGATCATTCTGTCTGGCAGTCAGGAATACTTCCATAGACAGAATAATTTGAAGAACACCCTGTGGAGTTCCACCCATTCACACAGAATTTTATACCCATCATTAAAATGCACGTTAAAATAATTCAATTCAAATGCTAAAATAGGCATCAGTACCTAAAATGTGCAGAAAACTAATCCCATTAAAACATTACAACAATCAGCTGACAGAAAACAACCGAGCAGTGTATAGTAGACAATCTTTAGGCTGTCTCAGAAGAGGACCTTTTTTCCCCCCTCCAGGGTCCTCTGTGCTTTGAAGATGTCGCTGTGTATTTCACAGAGGAGGAGTGGGCGTTGCTGGATCCTGACCAGAGAGCTCTGCATAAGGAAGTCATGGAGGAGAATCGTAGGATTGTGGACTCTCTCAGTAAGGCTTCCTGCTGG
Organism: Zootoca vivipara; assembly: GCF_965207765.1. Lineage (NCBI taxonomy): Eukaryota > Metazoa > Chordata > Lepidosauria > Squamata > Lacertidae > Zootoca > Zootoca vivipara. The sequence goes on from NC_142586.1 coordinate 119,302,799, forward strand.
ATCATAATATATGTGTTGAAATCCAGTACCTATATAAATATTTTGATGGCGCTCGACAGCGTCTGGGATTCTCATTCCCCATAGCTCACCTTGAATCTACTGTTTTGTTTGCAAATATTCTTGCCCCACGTATGCCTTTTTAAACTATGACCAGGCTGGTCTGAGCTGCCCAGACCTTCTTGAATGTAACTTTCTGTGTGGTGGCAGAAGTAGTAGTGGCAGCTTCTGTGAAGTTTTCTGTTTTTCCTTCTGTCGCTTTCTGGTTGAGCAAAGAGAAAAGTGACCTTTCAGATGGAGGAGATTTCATGATTAGGCCAAACAAGATCCATCCTGGAAGATGCCAGGCTGTTCATATCTCAGGTTCCCATCAATCTGTGTGTCAATGAGAGTCAACGAAGGCCGTGACCCCTGCAGTAAGACCTCAGATCTAACTCCCATCAGTTCCTCACCTTTCACAAACATTCATTAGCGGTGTTCCATAATTTGAGGCTCCATTTCTTTCTGATGGTCTAATCTGCTTCTCTCTTTGATGCAGGTCCTGATGGATTGGGAATTATGAAAAAGGGAGGCCACAACAACATTCACACAGTAGGGACGCTGTATAAATATTTGGAGTGTGGAGAGAGCTATAGTCCGAGCTCCTATTCCACTTCCCATAATATAAATCATGTTGGGAAGAATCACTACCAGTGCTTAAAAGATGATAGGACGTTCCGTCAGAAGAAATGTCTCACTTTCCACCCAAGAACTCACAACGGCAGGGAGAAACCACACCATTGCTTGGAATGTGGAAAGAGCTTCGGTCAGAGGGCTAAGCTCATTACCCATCAAAGAATTCATACAGGAGAGAAACCATTTCATTGCTTGGAATGTGGAAAGAGCTTCAGTCAGAGGGGTCATCTCACTTCCCATCAAAGAATTCATACTGGGGTGAAACCATATATGTGCTTGAAATGTGGAAAGACTTTCAGTCGGGAGGATAGTCTCACGTCACACCAAACAATTCACAGCAAGGAAAGGCCGTATCAGTGCTTGGAATGTGGAAAGAGCTTCAAATGGAAGAAAAGTCTCACTTTGCATGAAAGATTTCACAGAGGGGACGGACCATATAAGTGCTTGGTATACAGAAGCAGCTTCAGTCCGAATAGTAGTCTCGCTTCACATCAAAGCATTGACATTGAGGAGAGGCCATATCAGTGCTTGGAATGTGGAAAGAGCTTCAGTCACAGGGCTGTGCTGAAGACCCATCAAAGGATCCATACAGGAGAGAAGCTACATCAGTGCTTGGAATGTGGAAAGAGTTTCAATTACAAGCATGTGCTGACGGCCCATCAAAGAATTCATACAGGGGAGAAACCATATCAGTGCATGGAATGCGGAAGGAGCTTCAGTCGGAAGGACCACCTCACTTCCCACCAAATAACTCACAGTGGAAAGAAACCCCATCACTGCTTGGAATGTGGAAAGAACTTCAGTCACAGACATGTGCTCACGGCCCATCAAAGAATTCATACAGGGGAGAAACCCTATCAGTGCATGGAATGTGGAAAGAGCTTCAGTCACAGGCATGTGCTCACAGCCCATCAAATAATTCACACAGGGGAGAAACCATTTAGCTGCTTGGAATGTGGAAGGAGCTTCAGGAATAGGGCTGATCTCACTTCCCATCAAAAAACTCACAGTGGAAGGGAAACCCATAAGTGCTTGGAATGTGGAAAGAGCTTCAGTCACAGGCATGTGCTCACAGCCCATCAAATAATTCACACAGGGGAGAAACCATTTAGCTGCTTGGAATGTGGAAGGAGCTTCAGGAATAGGGCTGATCTCACTTCCCATCAAAAAACTCACAGTGGAAGGGAAACCCATAAGTGCTTGGAATGTGGAAAGAGCTTCAGTCAGAAAGCAAAACTCATGGCTCATCAGATAATGCATACTGGAGAGAAACCATACCAGTGTTTTGAATGTGGAAAGCGCTTCAGGAATAGGGCACACCTCACTTCCCATCAAATAACTCACAGTGGGGAGAAACCCCATAAGTGTATGGAATGCGGAAAGATCTTCAGACAAAGGGATCAGCTAAAGGCTCATCAGATAATTCATACAGGGGAGAAACCATATCAGTGTGTGGAATGTGGAAGAACCTTCAGTAGGAAGGACAATCTCACTTCCCACCAAATAACACACAGTGGGAAGAAACCCCATCAGTGCTTGGAATGTGGAAAGAACTTCAGTCACAGGGCTGTGCTAAAGGTCCATCAAAAAATTCACAGCGGTGAGAAGCCATATCAGTGTTTGGAATGTGGGAAGAGCTTCGGTAAGAAGGCTGTGCTGAAGGCCCATCAAAGAATTCATCTAGGGGAGAAACCATATCAGTGCATGGAATGTGGGAAAAGCTTCAGTCAGAAGGTCCATCTCACTTCTCATCAAAGAACTCATTCTGGGGTGAAACCATATCTCTGCTTGAAATGCGGAAAGACTTTCAGTCGGAAGGATAGTCTCACTTTACATGAAAGAGTTCACAGAAGAGAGGAACCATATAAAAGCTTCCAATGTGGAAGGGACTTCATGAAGGGATCCCATTTCACTTCCCATCAAATAACACACACTGGTGAGAAAGCATACCAGTGCTTGGAATGTGGGAAGAGCTTCAAGTGGAAGAATAGTCTCACTTCCCATCAAGCAATTCACAGTGAAGAGAGACCACATCAGTGCTTGGAATGTGAGAAGAGCTTCAAATCGAAGAAAAGTCTCACTTTACATCAAATTCTTCACAGTGAGGAGAGACCATATCAGTGCCTGGAATGTGGGAAATGCTTCAATCGGAAGGCGTATCTCACTTCCCATCAAACAATTCACCGTGAGGAGAGACCATATCAGTGCTTGGAATGCGGAAAGAGCTTCAAATGGAAGAAAAGTTTCACATTGCATGAAAGAATTCATACAGGGGAGAAACCCTATAAGTGCTTGGAATGTGGAAAGAGCTTCCTGCAGAGGTCTAAGATGACAACCCATCAAAGAACTCACAGCAAGGAGAATCATAGTATTTGAAGATGGCTGACACATCTCTTCTTAAACCTTCTCTTTTTGAGGCAAACATATCCAACTGAGACCTCTGGGTATAGGGTAGTGTGTCATTTTGATCTCTCTCCTCTGCACGTGTTCCAGCTTGACAATATCCTTCTTTTATTCTGGCATCCAGAACTGGACCCTGTACTCCAGGTGTGTTCTGACCAAGGCAGAAGGGAGTGGTAATATTACCTCCGATGAGCAAGACACCAGATGTCTGTTGATGCAGCCTAAAATAGCATTAGCTTATTTCGCTGCTGCCTCACATTGTTGACTCGTGTTAGAATCATAGAATCCTAGAGTTGGAAGAGACCACAAGGGCCATCCAGTCCAACCCCCTGCCAAGCAGGAAACACCATCAAAGCATTCCTGACATGCCTGTCAAGCCTCTGCTTAAAGACCTCCAAAGAAGGAGACTCCACCACATTCCTTGGGAAGCAAATTCCACTGCCGAACAGCTCTTACTGTCAGGAAGTTCTTCCTAATGTTTAGGTGGAATCTTCTTTCTTGTAGTTTGAATCCATTGCTCCGTGTCCGCTTCTCTGGAGCAGCAGAAAACATCTTGCGGTGTACTAATACCCCTAGGTCCTTTTCACATGTACAGCCAGCAAGCCTGGGGTTCATCATAGAATTGCCGAGTGCTGAGGGACCACAAGAGTCACAACCCTCCGCAATGCAGGAATCTCAAGTACTGTAAAGCATCCCTGACAGATGGCCATCCAAGCTCTGCTGGAAACTTCCAAGGAAGGAGAGTCCACCACCTCCCGAGGGGGACGGTTCCCCTGCCGACAGCTCTTGCTGTCAGAAGGTTCTTCCTTTTGTTTAGTCAGAATCTCCCTTCTTGTCACTTGAAGCCATGAGTTCGAGTCCTACCCTCCAGAGCAGGAGAAAACAAGCTTGCTCCATCTTCCATGGAGCAGCCTTTGAGATATCTGAAGTTGGCTGTTGCATCTCCTCTCAGTCTCCTCTTCTCCAGGCTAAACATCCCCAGCTCCCTCAACAGTGGTTCCTTGTGGCGGGTGAGTTTCTTTTTATTTTCAAGAAAGGTTAAGAAGAGGCCTGGGGCTGGATTTACCCAATGGTCCATCCAAAGGCTATCCTTTTCTTACAAAGAAAGACAGGACCGGCCCTGCCATGAGACAAGGTGCCACGAGTCTTGCCTCAGGCAGTGGCTTTGGGTGGAGCGGCCCATTGAGCCCCTACAACCCGAGTGCATCTGCCCTTCCATGACAGAGGAAGCTTGGCCACCACTGGTGTAGACAACACTGACCAAGATGGTCTGACTGTAAGGCAGTTTCTCCTAGTGCCAGTTGCGGGAAGGAATTCCGTTTCAGCTTTCCTTTGCCCCCCCCCCTTTTAATTGCCTGAAGTGACCTGCCACCCTCCTCCATCTAATTCATGGGCCCCGGCACATAACCGAAACTGTGGAACTCCCTCCCACATGAGGCAGAGACCTGGATGGCTGCAAAAGACAACTGGACAAGTTCATGGAGGAGGAGAGGACTCTTAAAGGATGGCTGCTAGCCAGGATGGTTGTGCCAGGCTTCCGAATCCCAGTTGGTTTCTCTTGTGCTCGGATCCTGCTGGTGGGTTTCCCATGGAAGCATCTGCTGGGCCATTGAGGGAACAGGAGGCTGGACTCAGGGAGCCATTTCTCTCACCCGGCAGGGTTCTTTTTCCCTCCTTAGTCTCTTTCTGTACAAGCGTATCAGAGTCCAATAAATTATCTGAAGAAGTGTGCATGCACACGAAGGCTCATACCAGTGACAAACTTAGTTGGTCTCTAAGGTGCTACTGGAAGGAATTTTTAAAATTTTGTTTACACTTTTGCTGCTAGAGATGTAATTGGGAAAATGCTTCTTTGAAACATATGGGATGTCCGAAGCTTGCACATCTTTGGAGGAAAGTATTAGGGTGCATAAATGCTACATACAAACTTTATATGCATTGAGAACGGGCTAATGTAAATGAACTCTTTGCATCCTTCCTTCTGCTAAACAACTGATATTGATTCATTGGAAAGAGAATGCCATGGTCCCTTCGAACAT
>NC_142586.1:119308112-119369077 GCF_965207765.1 Zootoca vivipara
GCCTCTTCACTGCCGCGCCGTCGTGGCGCCCGGGAAGGAGGCAGACGCAGCGCTGAGCAGAGGAAAAGCCCGATTCCTCCAGGCCTCCCGAGACGCTTTTCCCTGCTGCTTCGCCTGGACCAGCGGAGGTGGGAAGGTGCCTTGGCGGTCCTCTGGCTCGGCGCTCCGTTGTGGCTGGGCGTCGAACCCGGGGAGAGCTCCCCAGGCCCCTGGAGGTGGCCCGCAGCTCGGCTCCGGGGAGAGAGGCCAGGAAAGGCGCTTCGCTGGCGATGTCTCCCCGGCCCAGACAAGAAGAACGGGGCTGGACCGCAGCCACCGTCCGTCGGCGGGGCGGGGCTGCGGGAAGAGACCGGAGAGAGACGCCTCGCGCGGAGCGAGCCGGTTCCGCTTGGACGGGCGCGCGGGAGGCTTTCTTCGCCTCGCAGGATCGATTTTGATGGCTATCCAATGAAATAGTGAATTGGAGGTGATGATGGGGGGCGCCCCGGCGACCGCATAATCAAAGAAAAGGGTCTCTCCTCCTCCCAAGGGGACAGGCAGGGACCGATCTTCTGCCGGAGAAGAGATCGCAGGAGAGCCCCGCGGCAGATCCATTGTGTGGCAGGCGGGATCGCAGCCTCCAGCGCAGGGGGAAGAGGCAGCCGGATTTGGGCCTAACTTGGTCCCCCAATCCGGGGCCCGGCAGTCGTCCCCCCCGCACAATGACCCCCCAACAGAGAGTCTCAGCCCGTGGACCGGCGGTGCCCATCAGGCTCCCCCACTTTCCTCCTATCTTACCCGACAAGGAGGCGGCGGCTGCCTAGTTGCAGCAGGCACTACCGTACTTGGATCGTTTTCGCTCGATCCCCGGCGCGCTTCTTCCCGCCCAGGAAACGGAGCTTGCTCTGCCTTCTTCCAGGGGTTTCGCGGCGGGAGAAGCCGAGCCAGCCTCGTCCCGCTCCTCCCGAGGGGACTCCGAGGTTAGAAAAATGCGACCGCTCGTCCGAATCCAATTCTCCCGGGCCAAACCCTCTGCGCGGCCCAATTTCGTTTCTTTGTTTTTCTCTGTGAGGCGTCGGGGAAGCCGGAGGGAGGAAGGGATGGGAGATCCCGCAGGGGAGGCGCGTCCTTTGGATGCCTGTACACTTGAAGCCCCCTCACCTGGAGGGAGCAAAAGAGCCCGGTTCGGGGGGGGGCACTGCGGCTGCCCCCCAAATCTCCCCGTCCATGTTGAGGCTCCGCAGAAATGAGGACGCCTCTCGACATCTTTCCCCAGGGCTCGGGGGACGGGGCGGCGGAGAGACGGACTTTTCTAAGGGGGCGGCTGGATTTTTTTATTGGAACCGGTGCTGGGGTTTTGCCCAAGGAGGGGCGAACGGGGCGCCTCCTTCCCGGCCTTCCTTTATGGGGCCCGTGTCCGTTTCGCTCCAGAGGCGACCCCTTAAGCCAAAGGAGGCCTATGCGCCGCGGGACGTTTTTACCGGCGCCGCTGGTCGCCTGGCCGCGGTCCTGGGAAAAGCCCCCAGAGGCGGGTTCCCGGAGCTGCTAGACGGCGCCGCGGACTCGGAGTCTCCTTTTCAGTGCCCCGCAGGACGCAAAGGAAAGAAGGTGGCGGGCGGCGACACGGTGGGGGCTGCGAACCGGTGCCAAGACCCTGGCGGGGGTCTCTCTCTCCGCCCCTCCATCGGGGAGACCTAGTGGCAGCCCTGCATTCCGGAGGAGGAACAGGGCAGGAAGGAGGACGGGTCGCCGCCGGTGGCCAGAGAGAGAGAGGCGGAGGGGAGGCGGAGGGCAGCCCTTGCCTTTGTCTTCTGACTGAAGCCATAAGGTCCCTGTTTTATACACAGGAGTCCGCTCTGCCACGAGAAGCTGTCCAAATTAAAACACCAGTTGGTGTTCAATATTATTTTTTGTTGGGGTGCAACACCCGTGGACCGAGACTCCGAGTGGCCGTGTGGTGCTTGGCTCTGCTCCCAGTTACGCTTTCTTTGCCCCATCTCGATTATGGCCCCTCAGATAACGCGCTTGAGGTTTACCTGAGAAGGTGAGGAAATTGACGCAACGGATCGGAAGCTGGTCCCTGGTGCCCTTCAGAATCGACACCCCCCCCCTCCATCTCACACAAACCTTCTCACCTTCAAGCCCTTTCGCTACTCTGTAGGCAACGGGATCAATGCGCATCACTATTAATATTTTGGTTTTGTTTTATAGTTTTTGTAAAAGGCTCTGCGGTTTGCTCTTTAAACCAGTGTTTCCCAACCTTGTGCCTCCAGATGTTTTGGGACTACAACTCCCATCATCCCTAGCTAGCAAGACCAAATGGTCAGGAATGATGGGAATTGTAGTCCCAAAACATCTGGAGGCACAAGGTTGGGAAACACTGCTTTAAACAGTCCAGCGGAATATAAATCTTAGGAAATAAGTAAGAGTGACTTCAGAACGCGAGGACGGGGAGAAATGCTTCTCCGTGGACCGAGGAAGTGAGAAGGGGACCTGCCTGCACCTGGAACCCCGAAAGTGAGAGGCCTCTCCGGCTGCCCAGATTCTTCCCGAAGTCCTCTGGCTGCCGCTACGCCTTTTTCTTCGGAGTTAATAGTATTAATGTTTCCAGATGGGAAGTAACCATTACGATTTGGCTGAAGCGTCGTCTATTATGAAAATCCAGGGATCCAATGTATTTGTGGAGTTTTTCATTGATGCTGAAAAACAATAAAATTCGATTATATCTAGATATCTCTATCGAGTGATTCTGTCGTCCCAGGCGCGAGTCTGCGGTCTTTGAGTCGCTGGCCAGGCGCTGGCTCTCGGAGGGCTCCTCGGCAGATTCAAACCCAAAGGAGACCTACCAACACAGGGGCATCTGCCCACCCCCCAGATCAAGGAAAATCATATACATACTTAATTAACTGACCAATCAAGCCGGTTGTGCCCCCCCCTAAAAAATCCTGGCTATGCCCCTGACCACCAAGGAAGCGCTCTCTCTTTCTCACACTGCATGATCTGATAAACTCCGATCTTGCCGCCTCTGACTCCCAAACGCGGCAAATCTCTCCATGATCCCCTGGAAGATTTTGATTGCTCTTTTCTGAGTCTTTTCCTGGTTTCCGATATCCTCTTTGAAGTGAGGCGACCAGAACCGCCCACAGCCGCCCCAACGTGTCCACACCATTTGTTGTTGTTGTTTAGTCGTTTAGTCGTGTCCGACTCTTCGTGACCCCATGGACCAGAGCACGCCAGGCACTCCTGTCTTGCACTGCCTCCCGCAGTTTGGTCAAACTCATGTCCGTAGCTTCGAGAACACTGTCCAACCATCTCATCCTCTGTCGTCCCCTTCTCCTAGTGCCCTCAATCTTTCCCAACATCAGGGTCTTTTCCAAGGATTCTTCTCTTCTCATGAGGTGGCCAAAGTATTGGAGCCTCAGCTTCACAATCTGTCCTTCCAGGGTGCACTCAGGGCTGATTTCCTTAAGAATTGATAGGTTTGATCTTCTTGCAGTCCATGGGACTCTCAAGAGTCTCCTCCAGCACCATAATTCAAAAGCATCAATTCTTCGGCGATCAGCCTTCTTTATGGTCCAGCTCTCACACCACTTCCTTTCCTCGTGATCCCTAGCAGGGCGCTGGCCTTTTCCACAGCTGCTAAGCAAGTGTCCTTCCTCGCCACCCACCGCCAGGTTAGACAGAGGACGAGATGGTTGGACAGTGTTCTCGAAGCTACGAACATGAGTTTGACCAAACTGCGGGAGGCAGTGCAAGTCAGGAGTGCCTGGCGTGCTCTGGTCCACGGGGTCCCGAAGAGTCGGACACAACTAAACGACTAAACAACAACAACAACAACAAGCATATTAAATTTAATTATTATTTTTTAAAAAATACTCCGACATGCAGTACTTTACACTTGTTTATACTGAATTGCTTAGGACTTTTTAACGCTCATTCGCTCAGTTTGAAAGGTCCTTTCGGAGCTCTTCACGATGTGTTTATTTCAGGACCCTGAACAATCTGGTAATTTCAGCAAAGTTAAAATGCGCGGATTCCTATAGCGTTGCACTTTCTCCATCGCATTCTCCATTTATTTCTGCTCGCTTGTTCGCTCGCTTGCGACTTAACCCATCCCTGGTCCGCACGAGGAGGAGCTCTCCCCTGAGCTTGCCCGGGGGGGGGGCATTTTAAGGAGACGCCCATGCGCTGCAAACGAAGTTGTGTTTCGGACGGCTTTCTTTGTGACGGGAGATTCTAAAGCCACCTCCGAACTGCAATGCTTGTCAGTGGACTACCTTACAGGGCTGTCCTGGGGCAAGATTTCCCAGCCACATACCCTCAATCTGCCATTTCTCCTAGCCTGCAATATCCCTCCTCCGCTTCGCCAACGCATAAAACCGAAGTGCATACCAAGGAAAAGGCACTATAAATAATTTCATTATATACTTACCTGTATGCCCACTTTGCCTTCACAACAACCTTGCGAGGTAGGGGAGGCTAAGGCCTCCTCCGGCCACGAAGCACGCGCCCCCTTGCGAAAGAGGATGGGAGAGAGAGGAATGGGCAAAAAGAGAAAGGGGGAGAGGGGTCTCTGCCCACCGTCCAGGGAGGGGTGATGCCAGGTGCAAAAGGCAGCTTGTCCCCCCACCAAAAAGTATCCAATTACAAACCATCTGATCAAAGTTGAAAGATGATAAGAAATTTAATTAAATATGATGCACGCTTCCAGAGGAAAAAAACAAAACAAACTGAAAAGAAATTATCGTACATTGAAGTTATGCTACATGATACATACCAAATGCATCAATATACGTGATTACATGACGATACCTGCCTTTTATTTATCTAGATTTTGATCGATTTTGTTTTAATTGGTTTAGTCTTTCTGTGGTCTCTCCAAGTCGCTCTGAGTCATTTCCACAAGTAAAGCCACGCAGACATTTCAGCAGGCTGCAGCAACTATACATGAACATATATGCTATATTATAAGGATCACATAAGACGGTTTAAGGAGATCCCTGGGTTTGACGGGCCCTCTGGCACCGCAGACCCGAGAGGGTCGCCAGATGCGCCTCCCCCGCTCCTTTGGGACGAGTCCCCCCCCCCAAAAAAAAACATTGGAGCACGGGATCGCTCTGCGTCAGCGCCCGGCAGAACGAGAAGGTCGTGCGGAAGATACAAGGAAGGGAGCAAGCAGCGGACAGGGGCCACCGCCAAGAAGGCCTTGGTGCGGAGGAGGCGGCTGCCTTCCTTCCGTGGCGAGACTCGCTTCCCGGGAAGCAGCGTCGTCCTACAAAGGAGCAAAGGAGGGAAATGCAAGGCAGGCTTCCTGGACGCGCCTTGAAGAAGGAGCCTCGCCAAGCGCGCGCGCGGGGGGGGGGGAGGGTTGTAAGCAGGAGACCGATATTTCTCCCCAGGGTCGGGAATCGCCGGGAGGGGCTCCTCTCTTGGCAGCTTCATTCATTCCTTCCTTCCTTTTATCTCCTTGGATCTCGACGTGGTGCACAGGGTTCCCCCTGTCTTCAATTAATCCCTAAAACGGCCCTGTGAATTATTATTATTATTATTATTATTATTATTATTATTATTATTATTATTATTGTTATTAATTTTCTATACGGCCCTCGCGGTATAGCATGCATACTATAATAACAAACAAAAGTAATAACCCGCCTGCCCAGTTTCAATGGCCAGGTCTCTCTCTCAGTGAGCGGGGATTCGAACCCTGTTCTCCCAGGTCCTCGCCCTCATTTGATCCTAACAATCCCCTTGCAAAGCGGACACGGAGCAATGGATTCAAACTACAAGAAAGAAGATTCCACCTAAACATTAGGAAGAACTTCCTGACAGTAAGAGCAGTTCGGCAGTGGGATATGCTACCAAGGAGTGTGGTGGAGTCTCCTTCTTTGGAGGTTTTTAAGCAAAGGCTTGACAGGCATATGTCAAGAATGCTTTGATGGTGTTTCCTGCTCGGCAGGGGGTTGGACTGGATGGCCCTTGTGGTCTCTTCCAACTCTATGGTTCTATGATTCTATGATTCTATGAAAGGGAGGTCAGGCTGAGAGAGAAGACGGTGACGGCCCTGGGACCTTCGAAGGAAGGGCGGCATACAATTTAAATAAATAAGAGAATAACAATAACGGCCGAGGGGGGATTCGAACCCTGATCTCCCCCAGACCCTAGTCCGGCACTCTAACCATTAGACCACACTGCCCCTCTCCCGTTTCTGCGCCTGCGGGCAGCCCTCCGCCCCACCAGCCCAGACAAGGACACGCTCGGAATCAGATCCTCCGACGGCGGGAGGGGGGGGCTCTACACTTTCTCGCCTCTATTTTCTCCGTTCGCGCGGTGCCTGACGGGAATGGTAGTTTGGCAGAGGAAGGAAGAGCGGACGCTGCCGATGACGTTCGCTGCGTCGCCCTGCCCCATCCCGGCAGGCTTTGCGGCTGCCGGCGCTGGAAGAGCGGCGCGAGGCGGCCAAGATGGCGGCTGAGGAGGCGGCGGTGGCGGCTCGGGCGGGAGGGCGGCTCGGCGGCAGGTGAGACGGTGGAGGGGCGGGCGGGGACGGGCGGGAGGGCGGCAGGCATCCCCTTCCCCCGAGGGGCTCCAGGGCGCTCTGCCCATGCTCAGGCGCCCTTCTCCTTCCCCGGCGCAGCGGACCCTCCGCCCTGGACAGCCTGGGGTGCCGCCCGCCGCTGACGCCGTCGCTCTCGCCGCGGAAACGGACCACGAGCCAGTCCAAGACGGAGCCGCCGCTGCTGCGGACCAGCAAGCGCACCATCTACACGGCCGGCCGGCCGCCCTGGTACAACGAGACGGGCACCCCCTTCAAGGAGGCCTTCGTCATCGGTGAGCGGGAGGGAAGGGGGGGCGGCGATTGCCAGGCCGTCTGCTCTCCTCCGGGGCCACCCCCGCAATTGCAGCACCTGCTGGGGTTTGGGGCGCCGTCTGTTGCGGGGGCGCCTTCTGCAGAGGGAGGGGGGCTTTGGGGCTCCCTGAGGACAAGGAGGGGGGCTGCAGCCCAGGTTGGGATGGGAGACCCCACCCAGCACTTCCTGCATTTGCCTGCAGGGCGGGGGGGGGGTGCAGAGCTCTTTCCAGGGGTCTCCCACCTCCCTTTGTTCCCTCTTGCCTGCTGATCCACCCTCTTGCTTTCTGGCAGTCAGAATGGCACAGACGACTTCAGAACGTTCAAATATATAAAAGAATGTTCAGAATGTTCAAATATATCAAAGGATGTCATATAGAGGAGGGAGAAAGGTTGTTGTCTGCTGCTCCAGAGAAGCGGACACGGAGCAATGGATTCAAACTACAAGAAAGACGATTCCACCTCAACATTAGGAAGAACTTCCTGACAGTAAGAGCTGTTCGGCAGTGGAATTTGCTGCCAAGGAGTGTGGTGGAGTCTCCTTCTTGGGAGGTCTTTAAGCAGAGGCTTGACAGGCATATGTCAAGAATGCTTTGATGGTGTTTCCTGCTTGGCAGGGGGTTGGACTGGATGGCCCTTGTGGTCTCTTCCAACTCTATGATTCTAGAACGCAGTTTCCTTGGGTGGGAAGGGTGACTCCTGCATTGCAGAGGGTTGGGCTAGATCACCCCTGGGGGCGCTTCTAACACTACAGCTCTGTGAAGAGCTGGCCTTGGATCAGGTCCCCACTGCAAGGCCGGCCTGGACCTTGCCTCGGTGGCCTGGACCTTGCCTCGGGAGCCTCTTGGCTTGCCCTTTGCCGCTGGGCCCCTCGGCTGAAGGTTCCAGGTGCCTCGGGCATGAGTTGCCTCATGGTCCTCCCTCTCTCTCAGGCTTGTGTGGCGGAAGCGCGTCGGGCAAGACCACGGTGGCCAACAAGATCATCGAAGCCCTGGATGTGCCTTGGGTGGTGCTGCTCTCCATGGACAGCTTCTACAAGGTGGGTGGGGTCTCCTGCCCAGCTCCTTTGTCTCTGGCTGCGTTGGGGAGAGCCTAGCTGGTCAGATCCAGGTCCCCTCTGCCTCTCTCATCCACCCCCCCTCCCCCTGCGCTCTCCCAGGTGCTGAACAAGGAGCAGCAGCAGCTGGCTGCCTGCAACGAGTACAACTTTGACCACCCCGATGCCTTTGACTTTGACCTGCTCATCAGTGTCTTACGGAAGCTCAAGGAGGGCAAAAGCGTCAAAGTGCCCGTCTACGACTTCACCACGCACAGCCGGAGCAAGGAGTGGGTATGTGGGGCGAGACTGGGAAGAGGGAACTGAGGCCCCCTCCCTCAGCGTTTGCTGCGTCACTCCCTGAAAGCCCAAAGGAGCCGTCTGTGAGGCTGGGCGGGAGCCACAAAGGGACTTGCGCTGCGTTCCATAGCTGCAAGGAGTGGCACAGTTTGCTTGCATTTACCTGAATCTAAAGTCAATTTGTGAGGGGAAGCAGGGAGCAGAAGAAGCAGCGTTTCTGCAGTCAGGGCTGTTTTGAACCAAAAGACAGCTCTGCAGGTGGGTGGCGTCCCCGAGGCGCTGCCAAGGTGTGCTGCTGTCTTCCTGCTGCTCTGGTCCCTTACAGCCGTGCCCCCCCCCATTCGTGTCTGTGTGCCGTTGCCTTTGTCAGCCTGTGAAAGAGACGCTGAAATGCATTTTGTTAAAAACAGGCCACTGCTGCAGCCCTGCTTGGGCCCAGCTGCAAAACGCTGCTCTGAATTCCCAGACTTTGTGTTGCTTCTGAAGCCCACTTAGGGTGAGGAAGGGAGCTTTTCTGGGCTGCGGCCTCTGGGAAGGCTCCTCTATGTGTGATCGTCATCCTGGCATTGCCCCTCGCTCCTTTCACTGATCTATGGTGATTTATCTATTTCCTGCCTTTGCGGATACAAATCCTTCCAAGGTGGCATATGACTAAAGTCAAAATACAATGATAAAATCAAGTGACTGTCTTGAATGATTGTTCATTGTGGTCCTTCCCACAGGAGGGGGGGGGTGTCTGTAGATCCAGGCTGGAGCTGGGGGGGAGGCTTAAACCGGTGGAAGAGGAGACTCTGGTGTGCAGGATGTTGCTTTTTGGGGTTGGATGGACAGCATATTCTTGAGTGCTCAGCGGGAGGGCAAATGCTCTGTTAGCAGCACCAGCACCCTGAGATACAGGCATTGTCTGTTGGTGTTGTAGGGATACCTTCTGGGGGTGGGGTGGGTGATGGAAGGGAAGGATGCGGAGGGAAGAAATGCCAAGCAGATCCGATTTTGTTTTGAAATCATTAGCAGAGACTGCCCACACCTTTCCGTGAATATCTCCCCAAGGAAGGCACGCCAACTCTTTCTGTGTGCATGTCTGTGGGGGTGAGGGAATATGCACACTCCCATGTGTGACTGTCCCTGTGGGGGCTCTTTGCACCTTTGGGACCAGGAGGCAGGCTGGTGGGACTGAGCCTGGGCTCTCTGGGCAGCGAGAGGTTGCCTTCTAGCCTGGAAGAAGTCAGCTGACCATCTCCTGGGTGGCTTGAAAAGAGGGTGAGACAGCCGTGCTTCTCGGTGGCAGTTGCTGGAAACCACAGGAGGGCCAGGTGTTGCTCTTGTGCTCGCATCCTGCTTGCGAGTTTCCCTCAGGCAGCTGTTGAGCCACTGTGAGAACAGGATGCTGCAGTCGATGGGCCCCCATTTGGCCTGATCCAGCAGGCTCTTCTGAGGTTCTTAGGGGTGCTGGTTTCTCCCCAGTTAGTCTTATATGTCCTTCCTTCTCCCTCTGCAGAAAACCATCTATGGGGCCAATGTGATTGTGTTTGAAGGGATCCTGGCCTTTGCCAATAAGGAGCTCCTACAGGTATGGAAAGAGGGGGGGGGTGTTCCAGGCAGGGCCTGTGGTGGAGAAGAGCTGGGGGGGACATTTGTGGGAGCCACATGCAGGAGGCTGCCTCCCCAGGACCCACATTTGGGCTGCTCAGAGGGGGAGGCCTCCCCACAGAGGCCTGAAGCTGCCGCCCTCTTCCTCACGACTCCTGCAGCTCCTGGACATGAAGGTGTTTGTGGACACTGACTCGGACATTCGGCTGGTGCGGCGCCTGAAGAGGGACATCATGGAGCGCGGGCGAGAAGTGGCCGGCGTCATCAAGCAGTACAGCAAGTTCGTGAAGCCCGCCTTTGAGCAGTACATTGAGCCCACCGTGCAGGCGGCGGACATTGTGGTGCCGCGAGGTGAGGCCAGGCCCAGGGGGAAGGCTGGGAGATTCCTCTGGAAAGGTGGGCAGGACCTTTCTCCCTTGGGCCCCCCAAGTGGGGTGGGGGGGGCAACCCCCCTCCCTCTGTGTTCAGGCTGGCTGCTGCACTTCTCCTCTCTGCGCTTGGTTCTTTGCACGGGGATCACCAATCCCAGTTTGCAGCTGCCACCACTCAAACCTGCAAGGCGTATTGAGGCCACCAACTGGGTTGGCTCTAAATGAGGAACAGGCAAATGCATTGGGGGGGGGGCAGATCAGGCTCTCTGTGGCACTTAGATGAGTTGCCTGTGGAACAGAGGCCCCCTGTCCCTGAATACACCTTGGCTGGAGATCCTGTGGAGGGAAGAGGGTGGTCACTCTCGCGTCCTGCGTGTGGGCATCTCAAAGGCCTACATCTAGCCCCTGGGGGACCAGAATGCCAGGCAGTATGAGCCCCTGGCCTGCTCTCTGTACCTGCAGTGTGGAGATAACTATGCGATAAAGGAGAGAGCTTTCAACTGCATTATTTATCCTATCTGCTACTTGGGTACCTCAATACTGTACAAAACCATTTCTCCCCCCCACAATCATAGGAGGCCTGAAAAATCTCTGGGAGCTTCGTCAAGGATTGATCTAATCTCTGAGCCAAATAGAACCGGCTTACGTTACCGGCAGGGCCCTCTGGGGTGGCCGGCAGGGGCCAGAAAGTCACTGTAGGCCTTTCAGAATATTTAGGATCCCATTTGCAAAGCTTTCCTGTCTGCAATTAATGAAGAGACGACTCCTTGTTCATTAAAACACAATTGTTTACTTAAGGAAACCCGGCAGTCGACTGCACAGCTTGACACACACAGAGCAGAAAAGATAAGGATGTTCCACTTTACAGGGAATTACAACAGCACAGAGCATATCACATTCCTGAATGAAATGTCATAGGCCTGCGATTGCAGGGCGAACAGCTGGGCTGGCTATCTTCCACAGCTCACAATCTTGGGATTGTGGAAGCAGGAACCAAGGCTAAATAAACAAACCCCACCCATCTGTCTGGGTTTCCCCAGCCACTCTGGGCAGCTTCCAGCAAAAAATTAAAATACAATAATTCATCAATATTCATCCATATTCTGGGAAGGAGAACCGACCTCTCTCCCCTAAAGAGATTGACCTTTAGCCATTTTCCCATGGCTTCACAAGACTTGGAAGTGTTGTCCAAACTGGTGCTCAGGGCTTCTCTCTTAAAGCCGTCTAAGCTGGTGGCCATCGCTGGGAGGGAGTCCCATAGTTTAACTCTGCCCTGTGTGAAGGAGTCCTTTTCTTTTATCTGTCCTGGATCCCCTGGGCTTTGGCTTCCCAGAGGAGGAAGTGCCTGGGCTCCAACTCTGCCCTCCTTGCCCTGTTGGAGCAAGCACACCCAATATTTCTGACAGGCTCTTCTCCTCCCCCTTTGCTGTTTCTCCAGGTGGGGAGAACTTTGTGGCTCTGGATCTGATTGTCCAGCATGTGCACAGCCAGCTGGAGAAGGTGAGGAGGTCGGGGGGGGGGGGCTTTGTGGCAGCATGGGGGGGGGACACACCTGCCTCCACTGCTGCAGGGTGGTCCACAGCCCAGGGCAGCCACTCTTCCTGCTGCCCCTTGCCACGTTGCTCATCACTCGCTTCTTGGCACCCGGGTCTGTCTGGCTCTCCTCACTGGGTGACCCTCTGGTCTTGGCCTGGCCCTGACCCTGGGCAGGTGCCCCCTGTCTCGGTTCACCGGAACGAGGCTGCGTCCCGAGCTGGGCTGCCTCTGGGCTCCCCTGCTGCTGCTTCCCCTTCGCGTGGAGGCTGCCCCCCAATGACTGGGCCCGGGGTTGGGAGGTGGGGTGCCTGCGGGGGCAGAGCTTGGGGTGTGCAGTGACGGCTGTTCTGTGTTTCTCTCCACCTCCCCCTGCCCCCCCCCCTGTAATGACTCTGCTGCCTCCCGCCGTGGGCCACTCCTGCCACCGCCCAGCGCGAAATCACGGTCAGGTATGATGGCGGCCCTGAAGGAGCAGAGCTTGGACCCTCGCCTCCCCCCCCAAAAAAACCCCCTTCCTGGTGCTTTCCCTCCCACTCAGCAAGCCAGCCAGCGAGGGAGCAGGGGGGGGGGTTGGGCCCTTCCTGCAGCCGGGGGGGGAAGAAGGCAAGGAGGGGGTGCAGGTTGTCTGGGGAGGGAGATAGACACCCGCCACTCGTTGGGGCTGCGTTGTGCTGCTAGGCCTTTCTGGCTGGGCTGGGCTGCCACCTCTGGCAAGTCCCTTCCGCCTGCCCGCCTGCTTGTCTTTGGTGGGGCTGCTGCTGTGGCAGGAGGGGCCCGGCAGCCCTTCTGCTGCTTCCCCTCTGCATTCCTGGGGGTGCTCCAGCCCTCTTTGGGGCGCTTCTGCTTTGCCAACCCCCCTCCCTGCTTGCTGGGTGGCAGCGTCTGTGTGGATCCTGCATTGCAGGGGATTGGACTAGATTCTACCATTACCTGTTTGTTGGCTAAATTGTTTAGTTGCTTTATCTCGCCCAAGGCAAACCAAAGCAACCTACAACCCAGGCATCCCCAAACTGCGGCCCTCCAGATGTTTTGGCCTACAACTCCCATGATCCCTAGCTAACAGGACCAGTGGTCAGGGATGATGGGAATTGTAGTCCAAAACATCTGGAGGGCCAAAGTTTGGGGATGCCTGCTACAACCACTTGAGCAATGTTCTCCCCTGCCTTGCCTTGTCCTTCCTGGCTGCTGGAGGGGGGAGGAGGGGGGGGAGGAGCTGCTCTGGCCCTTTCTGCAGTGGGGCACAGGGGGAGATTGCAGCTGCCCCCTTGCCTGCCTGGGTCCTGTGGGGCACTCCTCCTCTTCTCCCCTTCCTGCCACCCCCCTGCACCTGGCAGGAAGCCGCTGCCCTCGGTGCCCTCCTCCCTAACACCCTGCCTGCCTGTCTGTCTGTCTGTCTGTCTGTCTTCCTTCCCTCCCTGCTGGGCCTGGGCGTCTTCACCAGAGGAAGCTGCGCTGGCATATGTGAGGGCACTCAGTCTCCTTTGGCTCTTCCCCGCTGCGCCTCCCGCCCCTCCCCTGTGTGTTGGGCTCGGTTTTGAGTGGGGCGGGGTCTGGAGAAAGGAGGGGCGGGGCAGAGCGGAGCTGGCGGAGAGGAAGCAGCCGAGAGGCCCAAAGAGGGACAAAGTGCGCCTGACTCTTCTGGGCAAGGAGCTTTCACCCTCTGGCAGAGTAGTGCAGTGTGGCAAGGAGCCCCCTCCCTTCTGGGAGACGGGGGGGGGGGGCTGTGCTGGAAACTCGATATATATAAGCTAGGCGCCAAAAGGCTCCGTAAACCAAGGTTGCAGTTGACAAAACTGAATGTCTAGTTGCTATTTGGGGGCCAGCAGCTTGAAAGTTGTATTTTTCAACGTGTCTTTGGTTCCTGAAATTCATTCTCATTGTGCAGATAAAACATAGCTGGTAGAATTCTGCAGGATGTGTTGCTAGAGTGTGAAAGCTGTCCAGCCCCAAGATTCCCCAGGCATGCACCTCCAGACAGTGGAGATGTCAGGCGGCATCCTGGTGCCCGGGCATCTTCACGTGGTCGCAAGCGGCCGATAGCCAGGTGCAAAATGCGCCTGGGAAAATTCTAGCACTGGCATGGGGCGGAGGGGCTGGGAATTTTGACTTCCAGTGGCAGGGGGATTATCCAAGAACTCTCTAGAACGGGAACAGTAAGGGGGGATTCTTTGAGGTGCATTGGGGTGGCCCCACTTTCCCCCCTGGTCAGGGCCCTGAGGGATGTGAGCCAGGCGAGGCTGATCTGCATGCAGAGCAGCTGCCCCTATCCTGCAGCTGGCCAGCCAACCCCTTGCTTGTGAGCTCTCAACTTCCTCCTCCTTCTCCTCCTGCACAGAGCAGCCTTGGCCTCGGCCCACCAGGGACAGCCCTTGCCAAAGACCCTCAGTGTCCTGGACAGCACACCACAGGTCCGCGGGATGCATACCATCATCAGGTACGGGGGGGGGGCAAGGTCTGGGAGGGCTGGGTTGGGGGGGCAAGGGAATCTGAAGCACAGGTTGGATGTGTGGGGTGGATGAGGAGAGGATCTTTTATCTAGTAATGATCCTTTCACTTTTTCATCTCTCTGAGAAAACAAATACAGTAGTACCTCGGGTTACGAACGCGATCCGTTCCGGGTCGCAGTTCGTAACCTGAAAAGGTCGCAAACCGAGCGCCGCTTCTGCGCATGCGCAAAGCGTGCACGCCACTTCTGCGCATGTGGGGGGCGGGCGCGCCGAAAACACTTCCGGGTTTGCGGAGTTCATAACCCAAATTGTTCGCAACCCAAGCGGTTCGTAAACCGAGGTACGACTGTACCTATTTCAGTAGAATTAAAAATCACCACCTATCCACCTCTGAAAACTATTAGGACATGCTTGCATAACTTTCTAGAACAACTATGATATCCAAGGATGCTTTAGGCAGACGGGTTATCTTCTTCCTCTGAATGAAAAAGAGTCACTCAGACTAAATAAGGAAAGACAAGGTTTACTCACATCATCGTCTTGCCAGGATTCAACAGTTACAATGATGAAAATCAGGCAGACAATAACCCTCAGATGCCACAAATATCCAGATCAAACTGGAGATTGCTTTCTGTAGGCGAGCAAAGAAACCTCTTCCCCCATCACAGGCAGGAAAAAGAGCATGTAGTGCCAGGAAGAAGTGGAGATTGTTTCTTTTTTTTCTTTTTTTAAATTTTAAAAACAAACTTTATTAATTTCTAAAATAAAAATTGAACATAGTATAAAACAAAACAGCCTCTTAAAATATACACACAATCAATAAATAAATCGGTAAATGACCATTCAAATTCAAACCAAACTTATTCTATCTTCTCTGATGTCTTGTCAGCTTATCTTATACATCTTCAATTCAGTATTTACATCTTCTCTATAAATCGAGATTGTTTCTATGGTTCCCCTTCCTGCCAGAAAGGTTGAGAGGAGATGCCACCATAGAGTCCCCTCTCTGGGACTCTCTAGCCATCCTGCAACCTGCGATTTGGCTGCAGATCCTCCCACAAGATGGGCCCTTTTTAGGGAAGCTTCAGCTGCCACTCTTAGCATTGCGGGGGGTTGGACTAGAGGATCCTTGGGGGTCCCTTACAGTGCTCCGATTCCGACACTGTGCCAATCCTGCCTTTTCCCCCCACCGCCCCTGCCTCTGCTTCCCCCCTCAGGAACAAGGAGACCACCCGGGACGAGTTCATCTTCTACTCCAAGCGCCTCATGCGCCTGCTGATTGAGCATGCCCTCTCCTTCCTGCCCCTCAAGGTGCGTGCGCCTCCTGCTCTCATTGTTGCATGGCGGGGTGGACTAAATGGCTCTTGGGGGCCCCTATCCCGTTCCAGTTCTGGGATTCAACGTACCATAGGAGCCCCTGGAGGTGGCACAGCCACTCCCAGGGTGGGCGCGATGGCTGGCTGGTTGGCAGCTCCCCCTGGCGGGCAAAGCCCAAGAGCCTCTCCTGCCTCCTGCCCACCCTTGTCTTCTGTGGCCTTTTGCAGCCGGTGACCGTTGAGACTCCGCAGGGGACTGTCTATGAGGGGAAGCGGTTCCATCGGCAGCGGGTGAGTCACACTCCCGGCACGAAAGGGTCTCAGGCCCCACTGGGTGGGAGATGACCCCCTGGCCAAAGTAGCTTCCAGGCCGTTGTGGCTGGCAGCCAATGCTCAGGTCTTTGGCCTGAGGAGGAGGAGAAGGAGAAGAAGGAGAAGAAGAAGAAGAAGAAGAGGAGGAGTCGGAGGAGTCTGGATTTGATATCCCACTTTATCATTACCCGAAGGAGTCTCAAAGCGGCTAACATTCTCCTTTCCTTTCCTCCCCCACAACAAACACTCTGTGAGGTGAGTGAGGCTGAGAGACTTCAGAGAAGTGTGACTAGCCCAAGGTCACCCAGCAACTATGTGAGCCCTTGCGCTGCCGAGCTGTGGGCTTCTCCCCATTGGACGTAGGGCAGGGCTGATCCTGTGCCGGGCGCTGAGGGCCGCCGGAGACAAGATGGGTCCCTCTGCTTCCTCCTCCTCTCCCAGATCACAGGCGTCTCCATCCTGCGGGCCGGCGAGACGATGGAGCAGGCTCTGACAGCCGTCTGCAAGGACATTCGCCTGGGCAAGATTCTCATCCAGACCAACCACAACACAGGGGAGCCAGAGGTAGCGAAGGGGAGGGGGCTGGCGGGAGGGCAGGGGCTGCCTCTCCCCACGGCTAAGGCTGACGTGCGCCCCCTTCCTCTTCCCCCCCCTCCTCCTCTTGCAGCTGCACTACCTCCGGCTGCCCAAGGAGATCAGCGAGGACTACGTCATCCTGATGGACAGCACGGTCTCCACGGGGGCAGCGGCCATGATGGCCATCCGAGTGCTGCTGGTGCGTGGGGAGACCCTGGCGCAGGGGAGTGGGGGGCAGGGGGGAGCTTGTGGGGTGGGGCTGCTCAGGCCACAGGAACAAGCAGGCCTTAGTGTTTGCCTGTGTTGTTGGGGGAGGGCAGGCAGGCGACGGGGAGAGGGTCATGATGGCCAGTCTAGAACCAGAGTTGGAAGGGGCCCTCCAAGAGTCATCTAGTCCAGCCCCCTGCCATGCAGGAGTTACACAAGAGGCCATGGCAGGAGGGAGTTTGGAGGGATGCGTGTGGAAGGCAGTTTGTGCCAGAAGCAGTTTGGGGCCTGCTTGGCTGCTGGCACTGCCCTGCAAGAGATGTTTGCCACCTGTGGCAGGACTAGAAGACCCCTGGGGGTCCCTTTCAGCTCTTGTGTTTCTCTGCCTCAGGACCACGATGTCCAGGAGGACCGGATCTTCCTGCTCTCCCTGCTGATGGCCGAGATGGGGGTCCACTCGGTCGCCTACGCCTTCCCCCGGGTACGCATCATCACCACAGCTGTGGACAAGAGGGTCAGCGAGGAGTTCCACATCATTCCAGGCATTGGTGAGCAAGAGTTCTGCTGGGGGGTGGGCAGGGGTATCGCCTGCTCCTGAGTGACCCCCACTTCCCGTGGAGGGGGAGGACCAGACACAGGCGGGGGGCTCTATTCCCTGTTGGAGAAAGAAGCCGCTGCCCCGGGAGGGAGTTATACAGTACCCAGAAGCGCTGGGGGCTGGGAGGGGCCTCCTTCCACTGGAGAACACAGGAGGGGAGAGGACTCTTGTGCTCGGATCCTGCTTGCTGGCTTGCTCCCATAGTGGGCGTCTGGTCAGCAGACTTTTCTTACGTTCTCATGGAGAACCTCCACGTCCAGAGAAAGTCTATCTAGATTCCTAGGTTCTTTGGGATATTTGGCCACGTTGAGAACAAGAGGCTGGACTAGATGCCCCCCCCTTTGGCCTGATCCAGCAGGCTCTGCTAACCTTCTCCTCCCTCGCCTGCCTCTGTGACCCCTCAGGGAACTTCGGCGACAGATACTTTGGCACCGACAGCGCCCAGCCCTCCTGGTACGAGGAAGACTACATGGACTGCTGAGCTGGCCTCGCTTTTTGACAGGGCTGGGGGATGTGGAGGGAGCTGCCCCCCCCTTGCGCCGCCAGACTCTCTGGGTGCTGCTGTGACTGCCTGCCTTTCTCCTGGGGAGGGGAGGATGCTGCTGCCCCCACTCCCCCCCCATCTCCATATTTATTGGGCTCCTTACTTCCTCGCCAGTGCCCTGGCTGCTGGCCCACCCGGGGCTAAAGGGGCTGCGGGGAGGTCGCTGTGCTCCTTGGCAGGGACGCTCCCAGCTCGAAGGGACCCCCCCGCGATTTGCCCTGTGCTGCCGGGGCTCAGGGCCAGCTGGGCTGTGCAGGAAACGTCCCTGGCCGCGCAGGCAGGTGGACCTGCACTCCAGAGGCCTGGGGGTCCTCTCCCCCCGTCCTTCACCTAAGGCCAGCCGGCCAGCCTCCAAGTACTGTAACGGGTCTGCCTTCTTTGCTTTTGTACGTGATAATAAAGACCAAGAGCGGCTCCTGCTTCTCCCCTTTTTCAGTTGGGGGAAGGAGGGTCTGTAGAGGGGAACACACGGGGGGTGGGGGTGGGGGGCTCTGGGCTTGTTCAGATTTGCCTGGCTGGGCAGATGGCAAGGGGGTCACTTCCTTCAGCCCAGCGCTTTCAAGGTGCCACTCTCAGTTTGAATGACAGACTTCCCATTTAGAAGACACTATAATAAAACAGGCGACTCCTGTATAGTATTATGTGATACCATATAAGAATACAAGTGTGAGAATCGCACAAGGGGGGAGCACTCTTTAAATGCTCTCTCTGCCACTCTCTCCAAGGAGATACAGTACCAAAATTATCCACAACTTGAACTGAGGCTCTGGGGCTCGTTCTTTGCCCTCACTGAAATCCCCTTCAGGCTCTGGGGAGGGTCTCCTCAAGAGCCAAGAAGACTTTCTAGCTCTCTCATTCCATTTCTGGGTATGGATTATATTATTTAGTGATTTCCCAGTGCCGTGCATATCTTCTTCTTTGGTGATCCCTCGTATCCGAGTAAGATTGTCTTTCATAAACACGGTTCTAACAAGGAGTCTGTAAGTGACTGCGGAGGCCAATTCTGGATCCACACGTCCTTCCACAGTGAGGACATTGGTTTCTGGGCAGGAGTTGATCACGGTGAGGGATTGCCAAGCGTGCCTTCCTCTTAGCGCGTTTCTCCCTTGCATCCTGAGTTTGAGCGTCTTCAGGGCCCATGACACCTTTGGTAAAGGCTGTTCTCCAACTGGAGCGCTCGCAGGCCAGTGTTTCCCAGTTGTCAGTGTATAACTACATTTTTAAAGATTTGCCTTGAGACAGTATTTAAACCTCTCTTGTTGACCACCAGCATTACGCTTTCCATTTTTAAGTTCAGAATAGAGTAGTTCTAGAGTAGTTCCCAAACATTAGGAAGAACTTCCTGACAGTAAGAGCTGTTCGGCAGTGGAATTTGCTGCCAAGGAGTGTGGTGGAGTCTCCTTCTTTGGAGGTCTTTAAGCAGAGGCTTGACAGGCATCTGTCAGGAATGCTTTGATGGTGTTTCCTGCTTGGCAGGGGGTTGGACTGGATGGCCCTTGTGGTCTCTTCCAACTCTATGATTCTATGAGTTGCTTTGGAAGACGATCATCAGGCATCCGCACAACATGACCAGTCCAGTGAAGTTGATGTTGAATAATCAGTGTTTCAACACTGGTGATCTTTGCTTATTACAGTACACTAGTATGTTCATATTTGCAGCTGCGCACAAGTTGATCGCACACAAGTGGGCAGACACCTGTGTACCAAACCCCGCAATGGGAAAACGCCTTTTATTATAAGGAAGCTCAGCCTCCAGCCTGACGGAAGAGAATAGTTTTTGGGTGAAGGACTTGGATGATGCAGTCCTAAATGAAAACTAAGCACCCCATTCAAATCAGGAAATCCCCCTGGTGGTGCTAGACTCCCACAACCCCTGAGTACTGAAAAGGTGGTCTGATGGGAGTCCAGTAAGCTCAGGCTCCCCCCCCCCCCCGCATTAAAGAAGGATTTGGCAAATGGGTGGAAGTGAATGTCCAGCGAAGGCAGAGGGAAACCTCCAGGCGACTATTTCAATGTGCTGGGGCTGCCCTGGAAGATAACTCGGAAGATTCCTGCCTGGGGTTCCATGCAGAGCTCTCAGAACCTGTTTAATTTCAAGGCCCAGTTCGAGGTGCTCCTTAATTTTTTTTAAGACATAATGCAAAAAACATCAATCATACCGATACAAAAGGAAAACCATAATAGATCAGAGGGGAAGGAAAGACCCAACATTAATTCCTAGGATTTCTATACTCACAATCTAAGGCATTGAGAAATTGCTTTATTATAGAGTCGTACCTTGGAAGTCGAACGGAATCTGTTCCAGAAGTCCGTTCGACTTCCAAAACATTCGGAAACCAAAGTGCAGCTTCCAATTGGCTGCAGGAAGCTCTGTCGGATGTTAGGCTTCCAAAAGAACGTTCACAAACCAGAACACACGGGATTGTGGCGTTTGGGAGCAAAGACGTTCAAGAACTAGGCTGTTTGACTTTGCTGGTCTTTGACTTACTAGGCTGTTTGACTTCCTATACCCATAGATCTTAGGGTGGTTAACAACACAAAATCACAATATAAAATACAGAAAATACTTTATCCTAATCTTCTAAAATATATTGTCTGCACAAACTTAATTGCACCCTATTTTTAAGGAATGGGGTGTCTATGTTCTATTTCTGTTCTACTGACATATAGCAAAAACAATTAGAACAAATAGTATAACAATTGTCTGACTTAGATTCACTCCTAGTTACTGTAGGGTTGGAAGGGTCCCCTGAGGGTCATCTACTCCAACCCCTTGCAATGCAAGAATCACAGCTAGAGAATCTCAGACAGGTGTCCTTCCAACCTCAGCTTAAACATCTCCAATGAAGCCCACCACTCTCTGAGGTTGCTGGTTATTGCTGCTCCTTGTGGGAGGGAGTTCCAATGAGTTTCTTGGTTTTTGCCCTGAATCTCTCAATCTTTGGCTTTCCTGGATTTCTTCTTTGGAGTTGGCACTGCTGCAGCTGCCCGATAATTTTTAAGAACTCTCTGGAATCCCCTGCCTATTGAGATCAAGCAGCACCTTCACTGTTTTCTCTTTGGCACCTGCTAAAAACATCTTTGCTTGGACATACCCACCCAGGTGCTTAGGAAGATGAGGTACTTTTAATCCGTTTTAGTACGTACTTCCCTTCATGGATCAATGCCTTGTCGTGGCGAAGGGGCTTGAATAACTCAGAGAAGCTATGAGCTATGCCATGCAGGGCCACCCAAGATGGACAGGTCATAGGGGAGAGTTTTGACTAAACGTGATCCACCTGGAGAAGGAACTGGCAAGCCACTCCAGTATCCCTGCCAAGAAAACTCCATGGACAAAGACAGCAGGCATATAAAAGTTGAAGAGAAGAATCCTTGGAAAAGACCCTGATGTTGGGAAAGATTGAGGGCACTAGGAGAAGGGGACGACAGAGGACAAGATGGTTGGACAGTGTCCTCGAAGCTACGAACATGAGTTTGACCAAACTGCGGGAGGCAGTGCAAGACAGGAGTGCCTGGCGTGCTCTGGTCCATGGGGTCACGAAGAGTCGGACACGACTAAACAACAAAAGTACGTACTTCAAATTTTTATGTTTTCTCTTAAAGTAGTCAAACGCCTTATCTTTGAAGCAAAATTAAAAAATTCCTTCAGTAGCACCTTAAAGACCAACTAAGTTTTTATTTTGGTATGAGCTTTCGTGTGCATGCACACTTCTTCAGATACACTTGAAACAGAAGTCAGACCCTTATGTATATACTGTACAGAGGGTGGGGGTGATGGGCTGATGGGAGGGCTAAACCTGTAGATGGCTGTTAACGACTGCTGATGTGTGCATGCACACGAAAGCTCATACCAAAATAAAAAACTTAGTTGATCTTTAAGGTGCTACTGAAGGATTTTTTTCATTTTGCTTCGACTCAGACCAACACGGCTACCTACCTGTAGCCTTATCTTCGAGTTAGTGATGCGTGGTTGTGAATTTCTTGGCTTAACAAAAATCTGGGTAAACCAAAATGCAAAATCAGTGTATAAATTTCATGAATCAATACTGTAGTTTTCTGGGAAAAGGAGACCCGCCCTTTCCCCTCCACTAAACCGAGTGAGCTCTTTTTCTTCCTCCCCTGTCGCTCGGGCGTCTCCCTCTCTCTCCCAATCGCAGCCGCGCGGGACCCTTGCATCCCGGAAGCGCGGGAGGCGGACGACTCCCTCTTCGTACCACTACGGTCCCAACAGCCCGTACGTGCTCTAGTACGCATGCTCGCGGCCCGCCGCGCACAGACTGCTTCCGTGCATGCGCAGTGCGGGCGCCTGGTCCTGGTCGCTCGGTCGGTGACCGGGAAGCGGAGGAGGAAGAAGAGGTAGAAGAGGAAGAGGCCGCCGGAGACCCGCCTGGTGAGCCCGGAGGGGGAACCCCGGGCGTCGCGTCACGCGCCTTCCTCGTGACGTCACGCCCCGGGCATTGCGTCACGCGGAGACTTGGGGGCAGCTCGGGAAGCGGGTCTCCCTCCTTTGCCGGTTGGACGGCGGCCTGGGGAGGGGGGGGGGCGGGAGGGAGGCCGACCTGGCAGGGCTGTTGTGCGGGCGGAGGAGTCGAGGGCCAGCAGCCCGGGAGGGAGGGAGGGAGGGAGGGGAGGGGGGTCTCCCTCCCCCCGTGGCCTCGTTTCGGGCTAATCTGGCTCAGCCCTTCGGCCTCGCAAAGCCAGATCAGGCGGGCTTAGCCTGGCGGGGCAAAAGGGGAAGGAAGCGGGCGGGATGCAAGGGGCGTGTCAGGAGGGGGGAGAAAAGGCTCCCTTTCCCTTATCGGGGTCCCAGGAGCCCCTATAGAGTCCTTAAGTGGGTTCCCGATTGGTAGGAGAAAAGAACAGAGGCCAAGCAGAGAATATGGTGCCTTCCATAGCAGTGTTTCTCAACCAGTGTGCCTCCAGATGTTTTGGGACTACAACTCCCATCATCCCTAGCTAGCAGGACCAGTGGTCAGGAATGATGGGAGTTGTAGTCCCAAAACATCTGGAGGCACACTGGTTGAGAAACACTGTTCCATAGTTCTAGTTACAGGTAGGTAGCCGTGTTGGTCGGAGTCGAAGCAAAATAGAAAAAAAATCCTTCAGTAGCTGCACCTTAAAGACCAACTAAGTTTTTATTTTGGTATGAGCTTTCGTGTGCATGCACACTTCTTCAGATACACTTGAAACAGAAGTCACCAGACCCTTATGTATATTCAGAGAGGGGGTTAAGGGAATGGGTGATGGGCTGATAGGAGTGGTAAACCTGTTGATGACTGTTAACGACTGTTAATGACTGCAATTGGTCTTGCGGGGGGGGGGGTAGCAAGGGCTGAGGTGCTAAGGAAAGCTTGATGAGAGAAGAATCCTATTTACAGGTAGGTAGCCGTGTTGGTCTGAGTCGAAGCAAAATAGAAAAAAAAAATCCTTCAGTAGCACCTTAAAGACCAACTAAGTTTTTATTTTATTTTGGCACACGAAAGCTCATACCAAAATAAAAACTTAGTTGGTCTTTAAGGTGCTACTGAAGGATTTTTTTTTCTATTTTGCAGAGAATATGGAGAAGCAAAGCAGCTAGGAAGCCTGGTCTTTCTTCAACTGTTGCAACAGGGTCCCCCGCTCACCGCACGCAGGAAGGGAGGAGAGGAACCCAGGACACTGGTGTGCAAGCTCTTATATAGACATTTGAAATTGCCCACCCTGTAGCTCAAGGTCACCCCCCCCAAAAAAAAACATCATACATGGATCGCAGAAAGAGGGGGTCCACAGCAGAAATTGGAGTGTGCTGCTTCTCTCCTGTCTGCCAGGATACCTGATAATACCTTACTTGGTTGCCTTTTCTGGGTAGCCTGGCCATTCCTTGGAGATGGTTGATACTGTACTTAGTTCCTGAAATTATATTGAGAGTTTGCTCAGCTTAACAGATGCCTGCCAGACTGTATTTACAGGGAGGCGTAAGCCCCTACACAGGGCCGGCTCTAGGTAGACCCCCGGCGGCGCGGTGAGCCAGGGCGCCCTGCGAGGGCGGGGGCACCGGAGCGATCTCCGACTCTCCGCGCCAGGGCGGCCGACCTGCTTGAGACTGCCCTGCCCCTACGGTCCAAAGAGCATTGGAAAGATTTTCCCATTTCCTTCCTCCTTGCAGAGAAATAGTTGAGGTCCATTTGGGAGAGTCAAAATGGCTTCAGGATTGCTCTCCTGTACTATTTCAGACACGTGGTTTATATACTTATGTATATAAGTATATAAGTTTGCCTTGTACATCTATGAACATTTAATTTACATAGATAAGACCTTAGAATTCCTATAACAGGCGGTTGCCAGGCTGGGGACGGCTGGTGTCCATCTGGGCTGCCCCCTGGGAGGAGTCGCTGTCGCCAAGGCAAAGCGGGATGGGGGGGAGTGACCCCCATTGTCTCCCCCCCCCTCCCCTGAGTAGCTCTGGGTCTGGCAAGGGGGCCAAGGCACCAGCGCAGCTCCGGCTCAGCCTTTGCCTTCAATCCCCTGGGGCCCATCAGCATGTTGTGGGGCTTGGCATGGGGGGGGGGCGCTGCTCTTCCCCCCCTCCACCCAACACTTTAAAACCTCTTAAGAAAGAAGGCTTTCAGCATGTGTCGTCTGTGTTTATGGCACTCATCTTTTTCTCCAAGGTGCTCAAGGTGGGGGGCGTGGTTCATCTTCACGACAGCCCTGCGAGGTGGGCTAGACTGGGAGAGAGAACAAAAGTGCCCCCCAGGTCACCCCCAGGGAGCTTTGCGGCCGAGTTGGGACTTGAGCCCAGCGACTCCTCCCTAGCCCAATGCTCTAACCCAGGCACCCCCAAACTGCGGCCCTCCAGATGTTTTGGCCTACAACTCCCATGATCCCTAGCTAAGAGGACCCAGTGGTCAGGGATGATGGGAATTGTGGTCCAAAATATCTGGAGGGCCGAAGTTTGGGGATGGCTGCTCTAACCTCTACACCGCCAGAAAATACTCCAACAGGGATTGGAAGTTCCATATTATTACAAAGGCACATGTAAATACAGAATGGCTTCTCAGTTCTTTTCATAGAGCTGGAAGGGACCCCCAAGAGCCATCTAGCCCACCCCATCCCAGTGCGGGAATCTTTTTGCCCCGTGTGGGGCTTGAACCCACGACATGAGCTTAAGTGAGGCTCTCCTGACTGAGCTATTCTTGATTTGATCATCTGAAGCTTATCATCTTATCCCCACCACACTCCCTTTTTTATCCTTCTGTAACGGATGTGTTTGAACTGCTGGCTGAGTGCCCCCCATCCAGCCCCCTTTCCATGCCAGGCAAGGGTCCCTTTCCAGAGCAGCCAAGGCTGTGCCAGGCAGAGGACATTTGCCTGCTTTCTGTCTGTCTGTCCTCATGTCTCACCCTAGACTGGGCCTGAGGTCTGCTCTTTTTGGGGGGTGGGCAGGAACTGCCCCCCCTGCTCCTGAGAGTTGGAGGGAGACCTGGCTGGGCATGCATCCGGGGTGGGGGGAGGTTTGGGGTCTTTTCCTCACACCCCACCCAGAGCGAGGTAATGCTGTTGGTTGGACCCCACTCCCCCCCACCCCAATGTGATCATTGAGGCTCGTTGGGCCTTGGGCAGGGGTCTCCTGAGATCTGGGGCCCAGCCCAGCCCCTCGCCTACAGAATCCTAGAGTTGTAGAGTTGGAAGGGACCCCCCGAGGACCATCTAGTCCAGCCTCCTACAATCCCTGACCCTATTCTTTTGTGCCGCTCAATCTAGAGCAAGATGGCGGACGCCGGCCGGCCGCAGCGGAAGATGTCACGGGCCGGAGAGAGTTTGTACTGCATCCTGGGCCTGGAGAAAGGAGCTTCCCCTGAGGACATCAAGAAGGCCTACAGGTGGGCTTGGAGGGGCTGCTCCCCCTCTGCTCTCCTCCTGCCCCCAACTGGATCTGGCTTCTTCCCCAACCATTTTTGCTGGCGGGATTCCCAGTGGTGGCTGTGAGAACAGGGCAACTGGGGGTCTCTGACCCAACCCAGCGGCAGGCCTCTTCAGATGGATGGGCTAGCAGAACCTCCATGCCCAGGGGCAGTCTACCCCCTGAATACCGTGTGTGTGGGGGGGGGAACTGTAGAGTTGCAAGCAGGTTCTGCTTGTGGCCCTTCCGATGGGTGGCCACTGTGAGGGTGCTGGATTAGAAGGACCCCCCCCCCCAATGCCCTGGTCCAGTGGGCTCTTCTGACATTTGTACGTCTTACATTTGTACGTCCTTCCCAATCCTAGAGGAGGCAGCAGAGATGTGGGGCAGGAGGGCAGAATGCGGGTCCCTCTTGCCACCCTCTACTCCCGGGGGGCTTAGCCCTTGCCAGCACCTGCCCCTTCCTTCACCTTCCTGGTCACATCAGTGCAGCCGCCCCAGTCATTGGGAACACAGGATGAGGACTTACATTTCCCAGCGCCCTTTTTTTTTCCAGAAAAGGCAAACACCCTCAGCCTTTGTGCATGTGCAGAGTGGGGGCCTTGGGCAGGCGCCTGGTGACGTCTCAGAAATGGAAGGAGGCGTCTTCTGCCCTCTTGGTGCTGAATCTGTGGGGGGTGTCCTTTAGCCTCAGCATCTGTGTTTCCTTGACCTGGAAGCCTTCTGTCCCCCTGGTCATTGTCTCTCTTCTCCCTCCACCCCCCACCCCCCAAGCACTTTGACTCCAAGTTCAAGGCCGCCTGGTTGCTCCTTACCAGCCCCGAGAGAGGAGGGGGATCCCAGAGATGGACTGCCTTTAGAAACTCTTCCTGGGTGGGCTTCTTCCTGCCCCTTAGATTTTGACATCCAGGCTTTCTTTAGCACAATTCAAAGTGTTGGTGCCGACCTTGAAAGCCCTAAATGGCCTCGGTCCAGTATACCTGAAGGAGCGTCTCCACCTCCATCATTCTGCCCGGACACTGAGGTCCAGCACCGAGGGCCTTCTGGCGGTTCCCTCGTTGCGAGAAGCCAAGTTGCAGGGAACCAGGCAGAGGGCCTTCTCGGTGGTGGCGCCTGTCCTGTGGAACGCCCTCCCATCAGATGTCAAAGAGAAAAACAACTACCAGACTTTTAGAAGACATCTGAAGGCAGCCCTGTTCAGGGAGGCTTTTAATGTTTAATAGATTATTGTGTTTTATTCTTCTGTTGGAAGCCGCCCAGAGTGGCTGGGGAGACCCGGCTAGATGGGCGGGGTATAAATAATAAATTATTATTATTATACCCATTTCTCTCCATGCTTCCCGAGTTTCTGCAACCTTGTGAAGCTTCATATTGGAATTCTAGAATTGTGGAGTTGGAAGGGATCCCCTCCAGGGTAGGGTCATCTCGTCCAACCCCCTGCAATGCAGGAATCTCAGCTAAAGCATCCCTGACAGATGCCCCCCCCCCCACCTCTGCTCAAAAACCCGCAAGGAAGGAGAGTCCATCATCTCGCAAGGGAGTCTGTTCAATGATCGCACGGCTCTTAATGTCAGCAAGTTATTCCTGGCGTTGAGTCGGAATGTCCTTTCTTGCGATTTGAATCCGTTCGTGCTTTTTATTTCCCCTCCGACTCTGCTTGCCCCCCCCAACCCTGCCGCCTTCCCCTTTCAGGAAACTGGCCTTGAAGTACCACCCGGACAAGAACCCGGAGAATCCCGAAGCCGCGGAGAAGTTCAAGGAGATCAACAGCGCCAACAGCACCCTCAGCGACGAGAACAAGCGGCGGATCTACGACGAGTATGGTTCCATGGGGCTCTACGTCTCGGAGCAGTTTGGGGAGGAGAGCGTCAAGTACTACTTCCTCATGTCGAAATGGTGGTTCAAGGTGGGTGGCCTGTTGCCTGGGGGGAGAGGGACCAAACGCCCCACCCCCACCCCTGGGGTACAAAGCAAAGGGTGGGAGATGCAGCCGAGTGTGTGTGTGATAGAGAGAACGGACCCGTATGGGTGTCCCCTCCCCCATGTATTCCCACACACCCCAGCCAGAAGTTTAGGACCTTTTGCTGGAGTCACAACGTGTGTTTGTTATTGTTGTTGTTGTTTAGTCGTTTAGTCGTGTCCGACTCTTCGTGACCCCATGGACCATAGCACGCCAGGCACTCCTGTCTTGCACTGCCTCCCGCAGTTTGGTCAGACTCATGTTCGTAGCTTCGAGAACACTGTCCAACCATCTTGTCCTCTGTCGTCCCCTTCTCCTAGTGCCCTCAATCTTTCCCAAAATCAGGGTCTTTTCCAGGGAGTCTTCTCTTCTCATGAGGTGGCCAAAGTATTGGAGCCTCAGCTTCAGGATCTGTCCTTCCAGTGAGCACTCAGGGCTGATTTCCTTCAGAATGGATAGATTTGATCTTCTTGCAGTCCATGGGACTCTCAAGAGTCTCCTCCAGCACCATAATTCAAAAGCATCAATTCTTTGGCGATCAGCCTTCTTTATGGTCCAGCTTTCACTTCCATACATCACTACTGGGAAAACCATAGCTTTAACTATACAGACCTTTGTCGGCAAGGTGATGTCTCTGCTTTTTAAGATGCTGTCTAGGTTTGTCATTGCTTTTCTCCCAAGAAGCAGGCGTCTTTTAATTTCGTGACTGCTGTCACCAGCAGCTGACAGCGTTTGTTATTAATTTGGGCTTACCGTTCGCATTATGCCCGCTGGCCTGCGTGATCCTTTATTTAGCCTGCTTCTGATCACAGATTCATCCCTGCTTGTAAGATTAATCTTAATGCCACTTGGTTTTAAAGACCCTTCCAGTTGTTCCCACTTGCTTCTTACTATCTTTCTATTTTGGCTGTCATACCTGCTAGTTCAACATATTCTATTAGTTTATTAAACAGCCCCTGGTCCTTTGTCAGGAAGGCTTTCTCTTCCCACATTTTTGCATACAGTATTTTTGTGGCTTCTATACGCAAGTATAGAAATAGGAATGCTTCTGGGTTCTTGTGGGGGAAAGTGCACTTAAGCATCATTTTTAATTTGTCAGATACAGTGGAACCTCAGTGTTCAAACATAATCTGTTCTGGAAGTCCGTTTCACTTATGAAACGTTTGAAAACCGAGGATCAAAGGGCTGGTAGCAAAATCCATTGAAAAAATGGAGGAACGCGCCTCGGAAGCCATTCGACTTCCACGGCGCGTTCGAAAATGGAAGCATTCACTTCTGGGTTTTCGGCTTCTGAAACATTTGGCAGCCAAAATGTTTGAAAACTGAGGTTTGACTGTACCATTTCCTAGATTTTTTTTAAAGAATAATAAGAATAATATTGAAGAAAACTGGGTATTGAAAACTGGCAATTTGCATTGCCACCACATGTGAATTAAACAGCTCTCTGTATCGGAACATTTCCAACATAAATTTGATTCTCTTCTATACATTTTTGGGTTTACTGGGTATCAGATCATTTTTCCTGGGTGTCATGTACATAATTTTTGAATGTTTTCCCTAATTGTGTAATATGCCGAAAAAACACTCATGTTTTTCCAGTTTTTCCCATGCTGAAAGTTCTATATGGTACCTGAAATCTGATGCCCGGTGAATCATTGCTGCCCTTACAATCTCATCCTCAGTTTCCTTTTGCTTTGTCAATTCTTTCCTAATATGGAAAGAGAATCCACCACCTTCCGAGGTTAGGGAATTGGGGAGTGGGAGCCGTCCGAGACACATTCACGATAACCGTCTGTGCCAGGGTCCAGAAAATTCACTGAGGGGTATATATTATCTATTATGCTTGTGCCAACTGTATCGATAGCATGATCTTCAGTAATAAACCATGGGGCGAGTTCCGGTTGCCACGCACCCCATGGCAGTGTGTTGGGAGGTAGCGCTCCTGACCGTCCGCTCTGCCCCTCTCCCCAGCCCCTGATGGTGTGCTGCAGCCTCCTCTCCTGTTGCTGCTGCTGCTGCTGCTGTTGCTTCTGCTGTGGGAAGTGCCGCCCCCCAGAGGAGGAGGAGCCCTACAAGTACGTCAACCCTGAAGACCTGGAGGCCCAGATCCGTGCCGAAAACGAAGGTACGACTTTGAAGGAGGGGGGCAGGCTTTCTTTTTCGCTGGCTCTGGGGGCTGACCCTTTGAAGGTGACCCAGAAACTACCACTAATCCAGAATGCGGCAGCTAGACTGGGGACTGGGAGTGGCCGCCGAGACCACATAACACCGGCCCTGAAAGACCTACATTGGCTCCCAGTACGTTTCTGAGCACAATTCAAAGTGTTGGTGTTGTCCTTTAAAGCCCTAAATGGCCTCGGTCCAGTATACCTGAAGGAGTGTCTCCACCCCCATCGTTCTGCCCGGACACTGAGGTCCAGTGCTGAGGGCCTTCTGGCGGTTCCCTTGCTACACAAAGCCAGGTTACAGGGAACCAGGCAGAGGGCCTTCTCGGCCTGGTGGAATGCCCTGTGGAATGCCCTCCCACCAGAGGCACGAATACAGGATGGGTGACACCTGGCTTGAGAGCAGTACATGTGAAAAGGATCTAGGAGTCTTGGTAGACCACAAACTTGACATGAGTCAGCAGTGTGATGCAGCAGCTAAAAAAGCCAGTGCAATTCTGGGCTGCATCAATAGGAGTATAGCATCTAGATCAAGGGAAGTAATAGTACCACTGTATTCTGCTCTGGTCAGACCTCACCTGGAGTACTGTGTCCAGTTCTGGGCACCACAGTTCAAGAAGGATACTGACAAGCTGGAACGTGTCCAGAAGAGGGCAACCAAAATGGTCAAAGGCCTGGAAACGATGCCTTATGAGGAACAGCTTAGGGAGCTGGGTATGTTTAGCCTGGAGAAGA
The DNA here is from genome assembly GCF_965207765.1 of Zootoca vivipara. NCBI lineage: Eukaryota > Metazoa > Chordata > Lepidosauria > Squamata > Lacertidae > Zootoca > Zootoca vivipara. The sequence continues at coordinate 119,338,517 of NC_142586.1, forward strand.
GAAGGTTAAGGGGTGATATGATAGCCATGTTCAAATATATAAAAGGATACCATATAGAGGAGGGAGAAAGGTTGTTTTCTGCTGCTCCAGAGAAGCGGACACGGAGCAATGGATTCAAACTACAAGAAAGAAGATTCCACCTAAACATTAGGAAGAACTTCCTGACAGTAAGAGCTGTTCGGCAGTGGGATTTGCTGCCAAGGAGTGTGGTGGAGTCTCCTTCTTTGGAGGTCTTTAAGCAGAGGCTTGACAGGCATATGTCAAGAATGCTTTGATGGTGTTTCCTGCTTGGCAGGGGGTTGGACTGGATGGCCCTCGTGGTCTCTTCAAACTCTACGATTCTATGATTCAGAGGTCAAAGAGAACAACAATTACCAGACCTTTAGAAGGCATCTGAAGGCAGCCCTGTTTAGGGAAGCCTTTACTGTTTGATGTTACTGCTTTATTATTGTTATCGGCGTTCTGTTGGGAACCGCCCAGAGTGGTTTTATTTTATGGAGCAGAGTCTGTGGGGTCTGCATCTCTGCTGAGCGCTTGGAGGGGGGAATTGCCTGCTCCTGGGCCGGCCTTTGGGGGTCTCTTGACGGCAGCTGTGCTTGTTTCCTTCCCAGCAGGCGGCGGAGACGCCATCCGGATGCAGCCCACAGCCAGCGCCTCCTTGCACACCACAGACGAGACACAGCGGCCACACAAGCCCTGACCTGTAAGTAGAGCAGTCGCACTTCCCAAGGGGTGGGGGGCAGCGGCAGGGGGAGGCTCCTCCTGGGAGGGGAGGTGGTTCGCGTTGGAAAGGGACCCCGAGGGTCATCCAGTCCAGCCCTCTGCAATGCGGCAGCCACAGCCGAAGGGGGCTTTTCCTGCAAGCCCTGTGGGAGCTGCTGCTTTCCAGGTCTTGTGGGCAGAAACACCCCCTACTCCCTTTTGGGGAAGGGGCAGAAAGAGGCATGCCTTAGCCTGGCTTCGAGGGCTGAAGCCTTTGAAGCAGCATTGAGGGGGGGGGGGAGAGAGAGATGAGGAGAAGCCCTTGCTGAGCAAAAGGCTTCTTTGTGGGTGGGTCTCAGTTGGCCATCTAGTGCCTGGCTCACATGGTTGGCATGCCTGGGACAGATCCAGGCGAATGACACAGCCAAACCGGGTGGGTCAGGTGGGAATCTTCAGCAGGGGCTCCATAGTTTTGTAGGGACCCCCAAAGTCCTGCAATACAGGAATCTGAGCTAAGGAATCCTGAGCAGGTGGCCAGCCAAGCTCCGGTGAAGACCAGCCGCTTGCACCCCCTTCCTCCCCCACCAGGAGGGTTTGGGGGGCTGCTGGGGAGGGGCTGGTCTCTGACCCGCTGCTTAGCAGGGGGTGCTGTGCCAGACAAGGCCCTGCTCGGGTCCTGAGGGTGCCCGTGGGGACTGGCAGGCTCTCTGGGGCACCCCAGCCTGCCTCCCTCTCCCTCCCCCCTCTCTCCTGCTCCCACTTCCCGTTTCCACTTCTCCTGCTCCCACTTCCCACTTCGGTCGGAGGAAGCGATGCTTGTGCCCACCAGTTACTGGTCTCTTGCGCCCGGATAACTGCTTTAGGGCTTCCCAATGGGACATCTGTGGGGCCTCTGTGAGAACAGGGGACTCGGGGGGGGGGGCTTTGGGTCTGATCCAGCCCCCAGCTTCTGAGATTCAAGCTGCCAGGCTTGCCACCCCAGGCAGGGCCCCCCATCCCTCCCTCCCCCCCCCAGGGGCCTCTCACCCCCCTCTTCTCTCTTCCCTGCAGAGTTCGGCTGACGGTCAGAGCACAGCCCCCCCCTCTTCTGCAGCCATTCCAGAGACCACCCCCGGGCCCACATGGCTGCGTCAGGCCTGCCGCTGCACTCTGGGGCAGAGAGACCCCCACCCCCCACCCCGGAGGTCCTTGCCAAATGCAGGGCGGCCACACGCCTGAGCGACCGCCCCACCGCCATTGGGAATCTTCTCAGGGAACGTGGCTGAGGGCACAGCAGAGGAGGAGGAGGAGGAGAGCAACTTCCAGCCTCGCAGGACGCCGGCGGGGGCCAGAGAAGTGGCCCCCCTCCAGTTCAGGGTTGGCAGAAGATGTCACCTGCTGCCTGCCCACCCACTTTTTCCGAACGCTTTCTGACCCCCGGCTCTTTCCTTGGCCAAAGGCTCCTGCTTCCCAAGGCCAGGCAGCCGCTGTGGGGCAGGGCTGGAGGTTCCCTGTTGAAGCTGGCTCTCTCCTGCTGGGGAAGGGGGGTTGTGGGGCTTCCCACCTCACTGGCCCTGCCCCCCTTTTGCCCTGTGCATTGGTGCCAAAGTGCATTTGTGGGGCCAATGCAAGTGAGCCCCTGCCTCCCCCCCTAGCTGGTGGGGCTGGGGGCTCCCTCCCCCTCTGCCCTGAGCTGCAGCTGCTCTGGGGGGGATTCAATCACTGTGCAGAAGGAGCCTGGTCCCGTCCCCCCCAGTTCCCTCCCTGGCCCTGCTGTGGGGCAGCCCCCTCTCGGGCAGCGCCCCTCTCTCTCCACACTGTGACAAGGAACTTCTCTAGGGTTTATGGACGCAATTAAATGTTTCTGAAGGAAGGAGCCGCTGTTTCTATGCTGTCAGTCTGCCTCTGGGGCGTCTTGCTGAAGGGGCGAGTCGGAAGGGACGCCCCCCCCCCCAAGGGGGCAGGAATCCCATCTGAAGCTTCGCCGAGGGACCTCTGCTTGAAAACCTCCAAGGAAGGACAGCCTGCTGCCTCCTGAGGGAGCTGTTGCCGTCCGGATGTCCTCCCTCAGAGCGCAGTTTTCCTAGAGAAGCCCAGGAAGTCGGAAAATTCAGGATAGAGAGAGGGAGCTCCTTCTCCACAGAGTTCAACAATGGATCTCACTTTCGCAGGAGGTTGGGGCGACAGATGGAGTCGCAAGGGCAGCAACTGCCCACCAGGGGGTGCCCCTCTCTCCCAGCCTGTTTCCCACCCACCCACCCACCCATCAAAGGAGGGCCTAGGTGGGAGGGGGCTTGAGAGGGGGAGGCCCCTGTGGGGCAGGGACGTGGGGAGGTCAGTGGCCATGGGGGGGGGGGGCTTGGCAGCCCTGTCCTTGCCAAGGCTGAGCATTCCACCGGTTGAGTATTTTGGGAGCCTTGATTTAATGAGGAGTGGGCAGTTCGTCAGGGGCCCACATGGTCTGCATGGCCTTGGTGGCCACCCAAGGGTGCCGTTGGTGGGGAGGCCGGCAGACCTTTCCCTGGGCCCAGGGAGAGGCGTCTTGCCCCTGGCCACCCTTCCCTGCTTCCATACTTTTTTTTAATTAAAAATAATAATACATAAATGCACAGTATTTAATTTCCAATGTCTCTGGCCTGGTTGTGGGGAGAGGTCCTCCAGCTGCTGTCCAGGCGGACAAGAGCGCCCCCCCCCCCGTGTGCCTGCAGTTGGGGGAATTGCAAGGAGCACTCCTCTTGTGGGGTGGGGGGAGCGGCCTTTCCTGAGGGTCCAGAAAGCACAGGGAACCCCCAGAGGAATAGCAAAGTGAGCTGCATTGGGGGGGGGCTCTGGGGGGAGGGCGTTGCATTGTCATTTTCACTTGACCCTGTCTGTCCCTCTAGTAGATGCCCGAGGCCGGCCTCATGGCCTAAATATAGAGGGAGCAGCTGGGGGGGTGGAGGTGCAGCGAAGCCTCTTTCTCCCAGCCCACTTGGGAGCCAGGAGCTGCTTCTCCTGGGACTGAGTCTCTTGGGAGCCAACCAGTAAGGGGAAGCCTTGGGGCTGGGGCTGCCTTTCGCTCATTCGCACACACGCAGAATCCCAACCCTCGTCAACGTTTCTTGCTCTAAACCGATTGGGATCCATTGTGTTTTGCCACTGGGTCCGTTGTGTGGAAAGTTTGCAGTGTTTGGGACTTTTCACCTTAGAGAAAAGGCGAGGAAGAGGGGACACAATCGCAGTTGAGAGAATTCTGCACAACATAGAATCATAGAATCATAGAGTTGGAAGAGACCACAAGGGCCATCCAGTCCAACCCCCTGCCAAGCAGGAAACACCATCAAAGCATTCTTGACAGATGGCTGTCAAGCCTCTGCTTAAAGACCTCCAAAGAAGGAGACTCCACCACACTCCTTGGCAGCAAATTCCACTGCCAAACAGCTCTTACTGTCAGGAAGTTCTTCCTAATGTTGAGGTGGAATCTCCTTTCTTGTAGTTTGAATCCATTGCTCCATTACAACATGGAGTTTGAAGCTCCTGTCGTGATACCCGTTTCATACTTTTTGACCTGGCAAGATATCACACATCATGGGGGGGGGGGGAATGTTTGTGTGCTATGCAAAAATCAGCATGTGGGAGAAACTGAAGGCACCTCTCCATGGCTCCATCCTTACTTCAGACATTGTCATATATCAATGCATCACAATGTTTGGTCCAGTCTTGACCGACTCTGGGGTTGCGCGCTCATCTCGCATTATTGGCCGAGGGAGCCGGCGTATAGCTTCCAGGTCATGTGGCCAGCATGATTAAGCTGCTGCTGGTAAACCAGAGCAGCGCACGAAAACACCGTTTGCCTTCCCGCCGGAGCGGTACCTATTTATCTACTTGTACTTTGATGCGCTTTCAAACTGCTAGGTTGGCAGGAGCTGGGACCGAGCAACGGGAGCTCACCCCGTCGCGGGGATTCGAACCGCCGACCTGATCGGCAAGCCCTAGGCCAGGCATCCCCAAACTTCAGCCCTCCAGATGTTTTGGCCTACAACTCCCATGATCCCTAGCTAACAAGACCAGTGGTCAGAGAAGATGGGAATTGTAGTCCAAAACCTCTGGAGGGCTGAAGTTTGGGGATGCCTGCCCTAGGCTCTGTGGTTTAACCCACAGCACCACCCGTGTCCCATCACAATGTTTAGCTGGTGATAAATCACAATGTTGGGATCCAGACATGGGAAGAATCCTATTGCTCCAGGGTGAGGCTTCCTACCCAGATGATCCCCTGGATCAAAGTGTCTCGGACAGCCGAGCTGGGAAGAGACCCCCTTCTGCCCAGCACCCGGGAGGGTCGATGGCCTGCGTCTGTGGGAGGTCCCTCCTGTCGTGTCTGCAATGGCTTTGCCTTCCAGATGTTTTGGGTCACAGCCCCCATCAACCTCAGGCAGCACAGCCCTAAGACTAGTTTTAATTCAAAAATCTGGAGGGCGCCAGGATGGTGAAGGCAGGCTTAGCTATTTCTTATATATTGACATGATTCTCCCCTGAGATTAAGGGCGGACTCTCCTTGGCCACTGCTCACAGAAAGGGACAATCAGTAACATGGCATAGACTCATGGAACTGTAGAGCCGGAAGGGGTCTCCAGGGTCATCCAGTCCAACCCCCTGCAATGCAGGAATCACATTGAACGCAACTGTTGGCTTTTGCAAAGTGAGGGGTGATCTCTGCATTCTTCACATCTATGTGTTGCTGTTTTTATCCTTTCCACCTTTGGATTATTCATTCTGGCTTTGGGCCCATTGAGCTTCTCATTCATTGAGCCTGACCCCGGCATGCTGTTGAGGCAGCCTGAATTCGCAGCCGCTGTCTGAGCTGCCGCTTCACAGCACTGACTCACGCTGAGCTTGCAGTCAGTCGGCTGGAGACCTTTGGATCCTCTTCGCAAGTTCTGCTGCCAAGGCAGGTGTCTCCCATCCCCGGATTCATCGTACTCAAATGGAGAACTTGGGAAATGCTTTATTCTTTGCTGATGCGGGTGGCTGTGGAGCTCTGGTGCCCAGGCCTTTTCCTCCCCCCACCTTGAGAGTATTATGGTGTAGCTGAGCAGTGCTGGGAGTGAGTGGGGCTGGCTTCCAGGGGTCCAGTTTCGAGTCAGCCTTAAGGAGCTCAAGACAAAGAGGGAGAGAAAAGGCAAGTTGGGGGGGGGAGGAATAAAAGCACGGCATTTTCAACTTAAACCGAGGCTGGCATAGCAGTTTGATGATGCCTGGAACAGAAGGACCCTCAGCTCAGCCGATTCTTCCACGATGGGCCTTGTCTTGGAGGAGAAACAGCCCAAATGCCCCCAGGTCAGTGAAGAGGGAGACCAAATATTCCCTATTTGCAGGATGGCAGCATGACTTCCATGGTGTTATTCATGGAGAGGTGGAGAGGCAAGAATCCAATTGGAGACGATACACACACAACACAATGCTGAGCACATTGTTAAATTGGTGGAAGTGGCTTTAAGAGGCGTCTGTATGCCTGTCTGTCTGTCTGTCTGTCTGTCTGTCTGTCTGCCCGTCCCTCCCTCCCTCCCTCCCTCCCTCCCTCTTTTGGGCCTGCTGCAAAAACCCTGTCATAGGTGTGTGGGGGCCTCGCTGAGTGTTATGGGTGGAAGCAGAAAGAGGGGGACCCTGAAGGGAAGCCAGAGGATTCATGGCAGGTACAGATTACAGGGCAAAACGTTGCGCTGCAAAGGACTTGCTCTGATCAGACCCACAAGACTTTGGCAGGGGGCCCCTGCTTGCATCACACCTAGAATGCATCTTTGCTTCAAAGCATTTCTGAACTCAATATTAAAAGTTGTCTTGAGCGCTGTACCAATATGCATATATGAAATCGGGGAGAAAGGATAAAAAAGAGAAGAATGACAAACCTCATAATAACAGGGGTCCAATCTTATGGGTCAGGGGAAGCTTCCACTATTGCTCCTGCATTATGAAATGCCCTTTCCCCTGCTGTAGGTGAAGCACGCGTATATGTTCGCAGCATGGCTTTGCTCATGGGTCATAGAATCATAGAATCATAGAATCATAGAGTTGGAAGAGACCACGAGGGCCATCCAGTCCAACCCCCTGCCAAGCAGGAAACACCATCAAAGCATTCTTGACATATGCCTGTCAAGCCTCTGCTTAAAGACCGCCAAAGAAGGAGACTCCACCACACTCCTTGGTAGCAAATTCCACTGCCGAACAGCTCTTACTGTCAGGAAGTTTTTCCTAATGTTTAGGTGGAATCTTCTTTCTTGTAGTTTTAATCCATTGCTCCGTGTCCGCTTCTCTGGAGCAGCAGAAAACAATCCTTCTCCTTCCTCCATATGACATCCTTTCATATATTTGAACATGGCTATCATATCACCCCTTAACCTTCTCTTCTCCAGGCTAAACATACCCAGCTCCCTAAGCCGTTCCTCATAAGGCATTGTTTCCAGGCCTTTGACCATTTTGGTTGCCCTCTTCTGGACACGTTCCAGCTTGTCAGTATCCTTCTTGAACTGTGGTGCCCAGAACTGGACACAGTACTCCAGGTGAGGTCTGACCAGAGCAGAATACAGTGGTACTATTACTTCCCTAGATCTAGATGCTATACTCCTATTGATGAACAGCCAGTGTCGGTTCCCTCAGCAGAGGTGGGATACCTGCAAATCCAGGTGCTCTCTCAGCAACCTGTTGTGAACTGCTTTGTGATCTTCAGATGAAGGGGGGAGCACATGAATTTAATAATTATTAATAATAATAACCTGGTTGCCACATTCTGCATCTGATGCAGCTTCCAGACCAACCCTAAGGGAAGCCCCACACTGCGTGCATTGCAGTAGTCCAGCTGCCTGGCACCTCCTGGTAACATTGGAGGAGGAGGAGGAGGAGATCTGATTGGACTTTCCAGTTGCACACTTCCTCTCACAAGGCACAAGAACAGGGACTTCTCCATGCTGGCCCCTTTCCGATTCCCTCCAAAAGAGCTTGCTGGAACCTGGCAGCATGTCCCTGCCCTCAGACGGAAATGCAAGATCTTCCTTTTCACGGAACTTAAAATAACTCAGTGGTACTACACGGACTTCCTCCACAAGCTATATTTTGAGTGTGTGTGTGTGTGTGTGTGTGTGTGTGTGTGTGTGTGTGTGTGTGATCCATATTTCCTTACATTTGTGAACGGAACGTCCACAGAATTCTCGAGTGATCGAGTTCCGCCACAAACTCTCTGCTGACGTTTGCTGCTTCTTGGATGCTTTCAAAGGTTTTGTGCAAAAGAATCTGAGCTGAAATCCAAAGGGATTTGGGGGTGGGGGTGGGGACCTCAGTCCTTGGATTGAATCAGGGGGACATACCCTGTGCAGGTTACAGGTAGGTAGCCGTGTTGGTCTGGGTCGAAGTAAAATAAAAAAATTCCTTCAGTAGCACCTTAAAGACCAACTAAGTTTTTATTTTGGTATGAGCTTTCGTGTGCATGCACACTTCTTCAGATACACTGAAACAGAAGAGTCAGACCCTTATGTATATACAGAGGGTGGTGGGGGTGAGGTGGGAATGGGTGATGGGCTGATGGGAGTGGTAAACCTGTAGATGGCTGTTAATAGCTGCTGATGACTGCAATTGGTCCTGGGGGGGGAGCAAGGGCTAAAGAAAGCTTGATCATGCATAATGAGATAAGAATCCAATGTCTTTATTCATCCCAGGTGGCTCCATGGTTTTAAGCTTGGTAATGAGTTCCAATTCAGCAACTTCTCTTTCCAGTCTGTTCCTGAAATTTTTCTGTAATAAAACAGCTGCTTTGAGATCTTGTATAGAATGTCCTGGGAGATTGAAGTGTTCTCCTACTGGTTTTTCTGTCTTCTGGTTCCTGATGTCAGATTTATGTCCATTTATCCTTTGGCGTAGGGTTTGGCCTGTTTGTCCAATATAGAGAGCTGAAGGGCACCGTTGGCATTTGATGGCATACACAATGTTAGAAGATGAGCAATTAAATAGTCCTGAGATGGTATGTTGGATGTTGTTGGGGCCAGTAATGGTGTTGTCCGGGTGTATGTGGCAGCAAAGTTGGCATCTGGGTTTATTGCCGGCTCTGGTACCAGTGTCCATGTTAAGTCTGGTGGTTGTGTTATTGTGGGTGAGGAGTTGTTTAAGATTGGGTGGCTGTGCAGTTTATGATAAAAGCTCAGCTTGAGAGAGGTAGTTTTGATCTTGCCCGATACACAAACATGGACTCCATTAAATGCCGTTCCTCCTATTTCGGTCTCCTGAACGCAACCCCTGCTTTTCTCACTACAATAAGATGTGGGAAAGGGAAAGAGGCGGTTCTGGGGCTGGACCCTGAGATGGAAAACATGGCCCATATCAGAGGAGACCCCCCTTCCCAGGCCCAAGATGTCAGTGCCCTGTTGAGGAACAGTGACTAAGTGTCACCTGATGCTGCTGACAGCTGCTGTTGCTTCTCCCCTCTCTGCCCCCCCCCATTGCTGGGACAAAAATGGCAGCTGGGATGCCATTGGGACCACGTGACCCCCTAAAAATAGCCCGGTAGGCCCAGGACAGGGAGGGGTGGTGGCCAGAAGCAGCCCCAGAACCAGAGAGGGAGGAATCCAGGCTGGGAAGGCAAGAGAGGACTTCCAGGAGCGAGGGCAGCCAGGCGGAGGCTCAAGGACCAGGCCAGGCGAGAGGGAGCCAGGCAGGAAGGAAGGGTCCAAGGCAGGCAGAGAGACCCGTGAGGGGCAGATAGGGGGCAGGGAGCGGAAGAGGGCAGAGGGAGGCCCAGGGTGTCCACAGTTGCCCACCCTTGGAGTGCGCAGGGGGCCGCTGCGGGGATGAACTTTGCCGTGGGCTTCAAGCCGCTGCTGGGGACTTCGCAGAGCATGGACAACCTGGAGAAGCAGCTCATTTGCCCCATCTGCCTGGAGATGTTCACCAAGCCCGTGGTCATCCTGCCCTGCCAGCACAACCTCTGCCGCAAGTGTGCCAACGACATCTTCCAGGTGAGGGCGAGTGGCGTCTCCGCACCTGCCCAGCCAGCCCCCAGCCCCATCTCAGCTCTGGGGTGGAAGGGGGGGGGAGTGTTGGAGGGCACCTGAGTTCAAATATATAAAAGGATGTCATATGGAAGAGGGTGAAAGGTTGTTTTCTGCTGCTCCAGAGAAGCAGACACGGAGCAATGGATTCAAACTTCAAGAAAGAAGATTCCACCTAAACATTAGGAAGAACTTCCTGACAGTAAGAGCTGTTCGGCAGTGGAATTTGCTGCCAAGGAGTGTGGTGGAGTTTCCTTCTTTGGAGGTCTTTAAGCAGAGGCTTGACAGGCATATGTCAAGAATGCTTTGATGGTGTTTCCTGCTTGGCAGGGGGTTGGACTGGATGGCCCTTGTGGTCTCTTCCAACTCTATGATTCGATGATTCTAAGTGGAAGCAAGTGGCGACCTGTCATTTTCCTTCCACATCTGCCCTGTGGTGTAGCTGATTCTTCCTACCTGGGATCCACCTGTTCTGGAGTTTCCTCCGCTTTGTTGGGTGGATATTTGCCTGGTGTGCATTTTTCCGTTGTGAGCTTCTGACGAGTCTGAACAGATGCAGTTCCCTGGTAGGGCTTGGCTGTGGACAATGGATATTGTGATGTGTTTTGGGTGGGAGCCAAAAGCAGGTCACCATGCAGAAGTCAGTAGGTTTCCTATTTAAGGTGAGGTTTATTTGTCCATTATGTAGGCGGAGAAGAGTGGACCTCTTTTGTGGAACAGTCTAGGGAAGTAGTTCCCAAACTTTTTTTTTTTAGGGGGCACCCCCTTGGTTCCATAAACCCCACCCCAGTGCCCCCCACCCTACCTTTGACTGGTTGGTTGTATGGCATCTGTCAGTGGAGGAGTACACCTTTGTGGTGAAGACAAAATGTTAGGAGGTTGCAGAGACTGCTTTGGCTGTAGAGACCGACGCAGGAGAGACATGTTTTGTTGCAGCTGAGGCAAGCCACTAAGGAAGATATTAACTCAAGGAAATTCAAAACAGTAGGAATTAATTGTAGTCAAAATCCACCCCCATTGTTCAGCCTGGACCCTGAGGTCCAGCTCCGAGGGCCTTCTGGCAGTTCCCTCCCTGTGAGATGTGAGGTTACAGGGAACCAGGCAGAGGGCCTTCTTGGTTGTGGCACCCACCCTGTGGATCGCCCTCCCAAGAATGCCCTCCAGGAAATAAAAAACTATCTGACTTTTAGAAGACATCTGAAGGCAGCCCAGTATTGGGAAGTTTTTAATGCCTGATGTTTTATCACATTATTATTATTATTATTATTATTATTATTATTATTATTATTTGTTGTTGTTGTTTAGTCGTTTAGTCGTGTCCGACTCTTCGTGACCCCATGGACCAGAGCACGCCAGGCACTCCTGTCTTCCACTGCCTCCCGCAGTTTGGTCAAACTCATGTTCGTAGCTTCGAGAACACTGTCCAACCATCTCGTCCTCTGTCGTCCCCTTCTCCTAGTGCCCTCCATCTTTCCCAACATCAGGGTCTTTTCCAAGGATTCTTCTCTTCTCATGAGGTGGCCAAAGTATTGGAGCCTCAGCTTCACGATCTGTCCTTCCAGGGAGCACTCAGGGCTGATTTCCTTAAGAATGGATAGGTTTGATCTTCTTGCAGTCCATGGGACTCTCAAGAGTCTCCTCCAGCACCATTATTATTATTATTATTATTATTATTATTATTATTATTATTATGTTGGCAGCCACCCAGAGTGGCTGGGGAGACCCAGCCAGATGGGTGTGGTATGAATAATAATAATAATAATAAATTATTATTATTATTATTATTATTATTATTATTATTATTACTACTACTACTACTACTACTTTGGCCACCTCATGAGAAGAGAAGAATCCTTGGGAAAGACCCTGATGTTGGGAAAGATTGAGGGCACAAGGAGAAGGGGACGACAGAGGACAAGATGGTTGGACAGTGTTCTCGAAGCTACGAACATGAGTCTGACCAAACTGCGGGAGGCAGTGCAAGACAGGAGAGCCTGGCGTGCTCTGGTCCATGGGGTCACAAAGAGTCTGACACGACTAAACGACTAAACAACAACAACTACTACTACTATTCTGCAAGATGGATGAACTTGATCCAGTGATACTGGCTTTCCAAATTCCGCTATTGACACTTCCAGATACCCCCTGCTTCCCCCTTGGCTCTTGGGGCCTCCAAGTTTACCCCCCAGAAGGGGCAATACTACCCACTTTGGAAGTCATTAGTTTAGGGGCTCAAGCACCTCCTGCCTGTGAGTCCAGGTGATGAAAGACACAGTCCGTTTATCCCAAGAGCAGGTCAGGCTTTGGGGACCGGAGCAGATTGCTCTAAGCCAGGCACTGAGACGCTGCCATTCAACGGAAGATGCACGTTTTCCTCTGAAAGTGGAGTAATTCCGGGTTTCATAGCACAAAGAGGCATTGTTTCAAGCATGCTCTGATGACCTTCCATATGGATACAGGTAGGTAGCCGTGTTGGTCTGAGTCGAAGTAAAATAAAAAAAATTCCTTCAGTAGCACCTTAAAGACCAACTAAGTTTTTATTTTGGTATGAGCTTTCGTGTGCATGCACACTTCGTCAGATACACTGAAACAGTGTATTCAGAGGGGTGTGTGTGTAAGGGTCTGGTCATTTCTGTTTCAGTGTATCTGAAGAAGTGTGCATGCACACGAAAGCTCATACCAAAATAAAAACTTAGTTGGTCTTTAAGGTGCTACTGAAGGAATTTTTTTTATTTTACTTCCATATGGAGTGTGTGTTAAGGATGCCTTAATATCCACAGGCGGAAGGATGGCGTTTTCTGAAAGGCTGCCAATGGACTGTAGTTTTCTCAGAAAGTCAGTGGTGCTCCTCAACGATCAGAGAATGGGAACCCATAGAACCAAAACACCCCAACTGTGATGGTACTGACCCCCAAAATCACGGGGCACTGAAAGTTGCCTCGTTTGTATGTATTGTATCTATCTTCCTGAGCAGTAATAGATTTTGCCAGAGATTGGCTGGTACCAACACCTTTTAAAAGTGTTGTGGAAGTATTGGGTTGTCTTTGTTTTTATTATGCATTTCGTGTTTTTTATATTGTGATTTTGTTATTGAGAATACGGGTATAGGGTGGTATTCAAATTAATTAAATCATCTCCAGCTCAGATTTGCCTTCATGTGGCATAAGAACATTCAAAGAGCGCTGCAGGACCTGGCCATTTCACCCAGCATCCTGTTCCAGTGTGGTGTAGTGGTTAAGAGCAATGGACTCGTAATCTGGGGAACCTGGTTCGCGTCTCCGCTCCTCCACATGCAGCTGCTGGGTGACCTTGGGCTAGTCACACTTCTGTGAAGTCTCTCAGCCTCACTCACCTCACAGAGTGTTTGTGTGGGCGAGGAAGGGAAAGGAGATTGTTAGCCGCTTTGAGACTCCTTCGGGTAGTGATAAAGCGGGATATCAAATCCAAACTCCTCCTCCTCCTCCTCCTCCTCCTCTTCTTCTTCTTCTTCTTCTTCTTCTTCTTCTTCTTCTTCTTCTTCTTCTTCTTCTTCTTCTTCTTCTTCTTCTTCTTCTTCTTCCAACAGTGGCCAACCAGACGCCCATTATGGGAAACCCACAAGCAGTTCAAGAGCAACACTCTCCCCTCCCTCTCCCCTCCAGGGCCTTCCAGCAACTGGCATTCAGAGGCCGTTTCTGCCTTAGGCTGCGGGAGACAGAGCACTGCCACCAATCAAAGAACGATGTGAAATTTGGGGCCCTGCTTTGCCTCCTTGGTTTTCTCTCTCTCTGTCTGCCCTCCTCCCACCCAAAGCCTGTAGGTTCCCCTTTCCCTAGACTCCAGGTTCATGGAGGGGTCTGGCAATGGCACTCACCTGAGAGGGGCCAGAACGGAGTTCCGGTGAGCGTGGGCATGGCTGGGACTGATGGACAGGGGAACAGCTGCCCCCCCCTAAATCAAGCAAATAAATAAAACACGTAACTAACTGACCAATAGCGTCACAGAAAACTCGGTTCTCTGTCACACACACACATAGTGCCCCCCCCCCCAAAATAAATCCTGGCTACACCCGTGCCGGTGAGTTCTGGCTGAAAAAAACCCTTGTTCTACAGTCAGGCAACACCCCTCCCCCAAGAAAAAACCCCACATTCACCCTTACAGGAAACTTAAACAGTCCAAGTATACCCAAGGTCCAAATTTGGGGACCAGTCAAGGAGAGGTGGCACCCAAACCCCATGACACAAATCATGGGGGAAGAATGTTTCTGAAGCTGAACACATCTCTGTCGGGCCTGCGACCCTTCCCCAAAAACCCAGAGGGGTCATCTTGGAACCCACAACTGCAGGAGGGCGTCATTTTGGTTTGGTGGGGAGGCTGCGTGGCTACTGCTTGCCTTGTTCCTTCCGAGGGAAAAAGCAGGAGCAACTGTGTTCTCTGGAGACTGGTCCTGGGGGTGGGATGAGGGAGGGAGAGCCGTGTGTGTGTGTGTGTGTGTGTGTGCGTGTGTGTGTGTGCGCCTGCCTCAGCAGTGCCACCTCGTGGCCAAAGGGAAAAGCACGAATGAAGAAAGACGGCAGGTCCCTAGCCACAGCCACCCCTAGATTCAAAATGTGGGGCTTTGCACACTCAGCCAGGTGGTGCTCCTCCCTTACCTCCTGAGGGAAGAAGTGAAGCTGCTTCTCTACCAGCTATTTAACCAACCAGGACTGAACTTGCTCCAAAGTACAGACCGCATGCTTAAGACTATAATCTATATTTTGCACACAAGACTATCCTACCTGTGTTCTCCTTGCTGCTGCATGGAATAGTGCATGACTCCAACCTTGGGCTTTAGTAAGGAAAGCTTTTAAAGTTACTTAAGAGTGTGTGGTCTATTCCTTGCTGGAGGGGTAGAGAGAAAGGGTCATGAGCTTTAAAGCCGATTAAACAGGATATTCAAAAGGGTTTTACAATCTACATTCCCACATTATACTGCTGCTTAATTTTGGGACTGTTTAAAACTTTCCTGGGGGCTCTCTCCTGTTGGAGAGGGTGCAAAGCCCCATGTTTTGAATCTAGGCACCCAGTCAACTATTTTTTAATGACTCACATGGGGGTCAGATCTATTTTCCACCCCACAGTGACCCCCCCTCCCGCCTCCTCCACAGGCCTCCAACCCTCTCTGGCAGTCGCGCGGCTCCACTTCGGTGTCCTCAGGAGGTCGCTTCCGGTGCCCATCCTGCCGGCATGAAGTGGTGCTGGACCGTCATGGCGTTTATGGGCTGCAGCGCAACCTCCTCGTGGAAAACATCATTGACATCTACAAGCAGGAATCCTCTCGGTGAGCAGTGGGCGGGGGAGGGGTGGTCAGACCTTCGAGGGGCCCCCACCCCTGCTCTGCTCACAGGCATTTCTACCCATAAGCTTCCCTTCTGGCCAAATGAATGGGCAGCCCTCAGATTTTGGCTCCTCCCCTGGGATTCCCACATTGCAGGGGGGTGGACTAGAGGACCCTTGGGGGTCCCTTCATACTATATGATCTATGATTCAATAACCAGCACATCTCCCCCTCCTCCTGCAAAGGGGCAAATGAGCTTTCAACCTGCAGGGCACTTTTTGCATTAGCCCTTATCAAAATACACACAAGCCAGAATTTCTGTGCTATTCCCAAACCTTGCAGGGTCCACAGAACCTGACCTGCTTTTGTTGGCTGCCTGCTCTGCTAACGTATATTTCTGCTCCCACTTTCTGGGTCGGCTTCACATTTGCAACACCAAGGCGTAGAAACTTAACCATGTAATCCTATATATACATAGCTATATTTATTTATTAGTTGGTTGCATTTCTACCTCACCTTTATCTCAAGGGATCCTCCAGGTGCTGAAACATGGCCCCCCCTCTCCTCGTTTAACCCCCACAATACCCCTGCAAGGCAGGTTAGGCAGAGCGAGGCAGTGACTGGCACAAGGTCATGCCCAGGGAGCTTCATGGCCGAAGGGAGAGATTTGAACCATGGTCTCCCAGGTCCCAGTCTGACACTCTGACCACTGCACCACACTGCTTCTGAGAGCCAGGCTCCTTGACCTGCTGCATCCTGGGTGAAGGCGGGGCCCCAGTTCTACATTGGTTTGACCTTGACAAAAAGAAGCCCTGTTCAGGTCCTTTCCTGGCCAAATCAGGAACATTAGTCTCAGGGGTGAGAACATTACAGTAGTCTCTTGAGCAGGAGGAGGAATGTCTGTGGGGTTCACCCAGCCTTTCTTTCTCCCTTCTGTGGGAATGTTAGAGATGTGGATTAGGATATATTATTAGATAGATCCTATCCAAGCTTGTGTTAGCAAGCTTCCAATATCAGCAGAGTGACATTCCCCTTTTGCGCGCAGCAAAGCGTGTGCGTTCAGGTTTGCTAGAACCTGTACAATATTACACTTCCTGGCAAAGTCCCCTTTGTCCCTCTTAAAAGAAATACACAACACAGTGTTTATAAAATAAGATAGAGTTTACTTACAGCTTCATCCTGAGTTAACAGCATAATCTCAGAAAGGCAGGCTTGCTTAGAAAAGTTACAAATATAACTTAGTAAAGTAAGGCTCCATTTGGTCTCACTCTTGGCTGCAGGCCAAGAGGGAGAACCATCCTAACTGGAGATTCTCTGGAGATGTGTTCCCATCGAAGGATAGAAGGCTAAGAGAGAGAGTGGCTGCTGGTTAGAGGCTTTGTCCCAGCTAGTCCATCTCATTTGCATGTCTTTAGGAACAGGAACTTAATCAGGTGTCCCTCCAGGTAAGTTCCTGTTAGTGGACACTCTAGGAACTGTTGTGACTTGTCTGCCCCAGTGTTTCATCCCACACCTTCTGTGCCCCCCCAGACCCCTCCATGCCAAGGCGGAGCAGCAGCTGATGTGTGAGGAGCACGAGGACGAGAAGATCAACATCTACTGCCTCACCTGTGAGGCCCCCACCTGCTCCATGTGCAAAGTCTTTGGGGCCCACAAGGACTGCGAAGTGGCCCCCCTGACCAACATCTACAAGCGGCAGAAGGTACCCTCTCCCTGCAGCCCCACTGGCACACTCTGGCCTGGGCCTCTGAAGGGGGCAGGAGCTGCCTTTGGCTTTGGAGCCCTGGACACCAGGGTCCCACACCACCCCTGAGAGACTCCAGGGCTTCCAGTCGCTGCCGCAGGTCCTGGAATGAAGTTCCCTTAGGATTGTGGTGCCCTTAGAATTTCATTGACCCATATATACTGTACAAAGGATGAGCGCAGGATGATGGGGCTCCCAGCACCATCCTGACAGGTCTTGCTTTTCCGTTAGCGGCAGCTTTGGATTCAGCACAGAACAAGCAGGTCTCTGTGTCTCCAACTTCCAGCCTTCTCCCAACTCAGCTCAGCTCAGCTCACCCACTCCACACTGGCATCTAAGGGAGGGGTGCAGGAGAGGGCCCCCCCATTAGCCTGGACAATAGCCTCATGTCACAACGATGCCTTATGAGGAACGGCTTAGGGAGCTGGGTATGTTTAGCCTGGAGAAGAGAAGGTTAAGGGGTGATATGATAGCCATGTTCAAATATATAAAAGGATGTCATATAGAGGAGGGAGAAAGGTTGTTTTCTGCTGCTCCAGAGAAGCGGACACGGAGCAATGGATTCAAACTACAAGAAAGAAGATTCCACCTAAACATTAGGAAGAACGTCCTGACAGTAAGAGCTGTTCGGCAGTGGGATTTGCTGCCAAGGAGTGTGGTGGAGTCTCCTTCTTTGGAGGTCTTTAAGCAGAGGCTTGACAGGCATATGTCAAGAATGCTTTGATGGTGTTTCCTGCTTGGCAGGGGGTTGGACTGGATGGCCCTTGTGGTCTCTTCCAACTCTACAATTCTATGATTCTATGATTCTTGCAACATGACAAGAACACTGAAGTGGTCAGCTGAGGAGGTTGTCTTTGTGGGAATGTTCAGGGTGGCAGGAGAGGATATATTTTTATGTTTATCCTTCCTAACTTGTGCTAGCAAGTTTCTTTATGTAGCAGTTACATTGCCCTTTCTTACATTACATGCACAGCAGATAGCTGGTTGCAGGCTTGCGTAAAGGTAAAGGTAAAGGGACCCCTGACCATTAGGTCCAGTCGTGACGGACTCTGGGGTTGCGTGCTCATCCCGCATTATTGGCTGAGGGAGCCAGCGTCATAGCTGCCAAGTTATCCCTTTTTTTAAGGGATTTTCCCTTATGCTGGATAGGCTTCCTCGTGAGAAAAGGGAAAACTTGGCAGCTATGGCCAGCGTATAGCTTCCAGGTCATGTGGCCAGCATGACAAAGCCGCTTCTGGCAAACCAGAGCAGCGCATGGAAACGCCGTTTACCTTCCCGCTGGAGCGGTTCCTATTTATCTACTTCCATTTTGACGTGCTTCCGAACTGCTAGGTTGGCAGGAGCTGGGACCAAGCAACGGGAGCTCACCCCGTCACAGGGATTCAAACCGCCGACCTTCTGATCAGCAAGCCCTAGGCTCAGTGGTTTAACCACAGCGCCACCTGGGTCCCTAGGCTTGTGTAAGCCTCTCACTATTATACAATTCAGTCTGTCTCAGATTGAATTGTAAATTCCTGGTAAATTCTCTTAAAAGAATAAAGACACGGCAATCTTATTGTCATCAGTTCACTGCTAGATTGCCGAAGGCAGGCTTATGTAGTTACAAAGGAAGTGAGAGAGAGCGCGAGAGAGCTGCATGACTCATCCTTTTGTTACCTGGACAGGTAAGGTCACACCCACCTCTAGTCACATGCAAAGGAAGGATGCTCCAGCCCAGGAGGAACAGGAAGTTTCGACTGGCTGGACCAAACATCCCCTTGCATGTCCACTCTAGGAAAACAAGGAATGTTGTATTTGACTGCTCCCAGTGGATTACAGTCTTCTGAAGGCATTTGTCTGACCAGTTCAGTGAACTCCTCTGTTAAATCCTAACCTTCATTGGGCACAGAACCACAATAGTTGGAAGGGATCCAGACTGACCTCCCCAAACCCACATCAGGAGCATCAGGTGACAAGCGGGTAGGGATGGGAAACGAGGCATGCTCTTGGGGGACAACCAGGTGGGGCTTGCAGGCTGCAGCGTAGCTGTGCAGGGTGCCCCCTTTAAGGACCAGCAACCTGGACCTTCCCCCCATCCCTCAGCACCCTCACCCCATGGAATTCCTCCCATGGCCTGTCGCCACCCAGGGCTCTCCCCACCAATGGTGGGCTTGGCATGCCCTGTGCTCCCTGCCCAGGATGGACCTTTGATTTCCCTCACCCCATGGCTTGGTCTCCAAAGGGAACCTTCTGACCTGAAAGTCCAGACATGGGGCAGGTGAAGATCTCCCTACAAGAAGGTCTGTAAGCTCAGCGGAAGAGCTTCTCCTCCACAGGCAGAAGGTCCTGGGTCAATTCCTGGTATCTCCAGCTAGGACTGGGAAAAGGCTCCCTCCTCTGAACTCCTGGGGAGCCCCTGCTGCCAATCAGTGTAGACAATACAGAGCTCAATGGGCCCAAGGCAGCTTCCTGAGAGTGAGAGGCCACCCAGATGATGATGATCATAGAATCATAGAATCACAGAGTTGGAAGAGACCACAAGGGCCATCCAGTCCAACCCCCTGCCAAGCAGGAAACACCATCAAAGCATTCTTGACATATGCCTGTCAAGCCTCTGCTTAAAGACCTCCAAAGAAGGAGACTCCACCACGCTCCTTGGTAGCAAATTCCACTGCCGAACAGCTCTTACTGTCAGGAAGTTCTTCCTAATGTTTAGGTGGAATCTTCTTTCTTGTAGTTTGAATCCATTGCTCCGTGTCCGCTTCTCTGGAGCAGCAGAAAACAACCTTTCTCCCTCCTTTATATGACATCCTTTTATATATTTGAACATGGCTATCATATCACCCCTTAACCTTCTCTTCTCCAGGCTAAACATACCCTGGATACCATCATCCCTGGATACCATCATGATGATGGTGATGGTGATGATGATAATAATAGTAATAGTAATTAATTATTTGTGCCCTGCCCATCTGGCTGGGTTTCCCCAGTCACTCTGGGCGGATTCCCGGAAAATATTAAAATACAATCATTCATCAAATATTAAAAGCTTCCCTAAACAGGGCTGCCTTGAGATGTCTTCAAAAAGTCAGATAGTTGCTTATTTCCTTGACATCTGATGGGAGGGCATTCCACAAGGCAGGCGCCACCACTGAGAAGGCCCTCTGCCTGGTTCCCTGTAACCTCACTTCTCGCAGGGAGGGAACCGCCAGAAGACCCGGTGTCCAGGGTGGAGATGCTCCTTCAGGTATACTGGGCCGAGGCCATTTAAGGCTTTAATGGTCAGCACCAACACTTTGAATCGTGGCCAGAAACAAGGGCGTACCCACCACGGGGCAAGTTAGGGCAGCTGCCCTACTCTAGAAGCCAGCTGCCCCCCCCCACAAGGGCGTACCCACCGCGGGGCAAGTGGGGGCCGCAGGCTGCCCCTCCCTAGAAGCAGGGCTGGTGGGCAGAGGCGGAGCACAGCCCGGCAGAGCGCGAGTTCGCCATTCCCACCGCGCCGCGCCACACCCTCCCTCCAGCTCCCAGGCGCACCCTCAGGCAAGGCCAAGCACAGCGGGGAACCAGGGAGCACGGCGCGGTGGGCGGGAACGCCGAACTCGCGCTCCGCTGGGCTGGGCTGGGCTCTGTCTCTGCCCACCAGCCCGGCGCATCTGACTGCACTTTCCCCGCCCACTTTGTGGCCCCTCCCCTTCTGTGCCTTGGCCCCTCCCCTTGCCCCCCCTAGTTTTGATCCTGGGTACGCCCATGGCCAGAAATGTACTGGGAGCCAATGTAGAGCCATTCCCCTCACCCTGATGGCATCTGCAGAGGATGAGAGGATGTACGGGGACTGAGAAGGGGCTCTCTGGGGCTGAGCCTTGTTGAGTCCTGACACCCTGCCCTCCTTTCCTCCCGCTTTCTGACTTGACAGGGGGAGCTGAGCGATGGCATCGCCATGCTGGTGGCTGGCAACGACCGGATCCAGGCCATCATCACCCAGATGGAGGAGATCTGCAAAACCATTGAGGTGAGTGGGGAGGAGCCTCCATGCTCCCACTGGGCGCCCAGTTGTGGGCCGTCTCTTCTGGTGGATCCCCTGGCCAAGTGGAATCTGGGGAGAAGAGGCCCCCCTGTAGAATATGCCAGGAATTCTGAAGCCCCAGGAGATCTCTGATCTGATATAAAAACCTGCCATTATATAGCCGTAAACCTTTAAAGTTGCAATTGCCTTTGGACCCTCCTTTGGGGCCAAAAGGTGACTCACAAATAAAGGAAATGGCTGAGTCCTGCCAAGGGACAAACCTGGCAGGCTGGTGGTTTCTAAAGTGGGTGGTAGTGTTCCCTGGGGGGCAGTGGGATTAACTGGGGGGGGGGGGCTAAGATGCAGTGGGGTGCTGGAGGTTCAAATTAATATCTGACTTCAGGGTCACTGGATCAAGTTCATGCATTTTTAATAAATGTGCAATTCATTGTTTTGAATTTTACTGTGTTACTGTTGAACGATCCTTTCTATAGGGTAGGGTGGGGGCCTCTGGGAACCAAAGGGGCAGAGGCCCAGAAAGGTTTGGGAGCCCCCCGTGCTAACCTGCTTCCCGCCGCCTTCCCTGGCAGGACAATGCCCGGCGTCAGAAGCAGCACCTCTGCCTGCGCTTTGACTCCTTGTACAGCATCCTGGAAGAACGCAAGAAGGAGCTTCTGCTGGAGATCGGGCGGGAGCAGGACGACAAGCTCCAGCGGGTGCGGGGGCTCATCCGCCAGTATGGGGACCACCTGGAGGTCTCCTCCAAGCTGGTGGAGTCGGCCATCCAGTCCATGGAGGAGCCCCAAATGGCCGCCTACCTCCAGGTAAATGCAGGTGGGGTGGAAGGAGCGGGAGGGGGGGGCTGGGCAGGGCAGGATGCCTGAGACAGCTCAGGTCTGTGGGTGAGTGGGGGGCAGGGACCCACAGAAAATAGTGGGAGGGGCTGGGGAAATCAGTGATCCCCTTTTGGTTTGTGAAGAGGGTTGTTCAAAGTGTTATATCTGCCAGGGCTGGTGCTGAAATGCTCTCTTTCTTTTCCTGCAGCAGGCAAAGGAGCTGATCAAAAAGTGAGTAGCAGAGCCTCTTGCATCTTTCCGGGGGGGGGGGCGGTTCCAGGGGGTCAGCACCACCCCACAGACCGGAGGCACAACGGTGGGCCAAGTCAACAGTAGGGAGCGGCCCTCACCCAGGCACCCAAGTTTCACCCCAACTCAGCCACATATTGGCTATACTGGATCCTCTTGACTAGGCATCCCCAACCTGCGTCCCTCCGGATGTTTTGGCCTACAACTCCCATGATCCCTAGCTAACAGGACCAGTGGTCAGGGATGATGGGAATTGTAGTCCAAAACATCTGGAGGGCCGAAGTTTGGGGATGCCTGCTCTTGAGCTTGAGGTTCCAAACTGGGACCCCCCACCCACCCACTCCACCCACGAGCAGCTGGGTCTCTCTCTGGGTTCAAAGTCAGCCTTAGTGCATGCATCAGGCCTGCAGAGCAAGTCCAGCTATGGAATAAGCTGGCTCTCCTTAATAAATAGTCTGGCAACAGCTTGGGAAGTAAGTTTAAAAATAATACAGTATTGACTTGGTTTAGAATCATGCATTGGTTCACAGATCAATGGCAGCAGTAAAAACTCTGCAGGCAAAATATTGATATGTTCAGGCATGTGCTGGAGCAAGCAGAGGCATGTCTGCCTCCAAAGCTGGTCAAAGGAAGAGGGCAGGGACAGGAAGGGTGATGTATTCTTTCCTCCCCAGGAATGCAGGGGAAATGACCTCACGCAGAGCCCTCTCTGTGGCCTGAGTATCTGCCTACCAGCAAGACCAGGGCCGGCCCTACGGCCAGGCTGGGTGGCGCAGGGCACCACAGCGCTGGCCCGCCAGGAGGGCGCCGCGAGCTGCACCCGCCTGCTGGCCCGCCGGTCTGCCGGTTCCCCGCGCAGCTGCGCCCACGGCAACTGCGCTGTGCCTGCCCGCCCGCCGCGCAGCAGCACTTGTGGCAGCCGCGCTGCGCCCACCCGCCCGCCCACCGCGCTGGGAAACGGGACGGGGGGCGCCGGAGGGATCCGTCACTCCACGGCGCCAGGGGCGCTTAAGACGGCCCTGAGCAAGACAGCCCAGTCCCAAGAATATGCATTTGTTAAATTTGGCTGCTAATTTCCCACCCTATGGAAGAGAAAGGAATCACGCTTCTTGACACACTTTGTGCTGCAACCCAGGTGAAAAGTGGGCCTCCTGCCTGCCTGCCTGGTGAATGGGCTCGGTCCCATCTCTCTCCTCCTTTCCCCTGCAGAATCACAGACATGTCCAAAGTCTCCATGAGCAGCCACCCAGAGCCTGGCTATGAAAGCATGGACCACTTCACGGTCAACATCGACCACGTGGCGGAAATGCTGAGGACAATTGAATTCCAGACAGGTGAGACTCACACCTGGACCAGAAGGGGATGGGGAGAAAGAAGGGAAAGACTGCCGCTGGCCGGCCATCTGCTTCCCTGGGCAGAGCTCAGGATTGCTGGCCTGCTGGGCTGAGCCACAGTCAGGGAAGTGTTATGGAAAATCTGGGTGCGAGGCTACTCTGCCACCCAGCTCATCGGGCATGAGCCCGCGGTCCACTGTGGAATGGAAAGGAAGGAGTCCAGCCAGCATCCGGGTGCAAAATAGAAAAGTTTATTACTGCGCAGCAGGTTCAAGCCAAGACTGAACAGCGGGAGCAGGGTTGCAAGAACTTTTAAAACTTCCCACCTAAATCCCAGAATATATTTCCAAAGCATTGTTCCTACATTCAGAAAAGGGGAGGTACATACAATATTAACATACTGGTAAACAATATTAACATAAGGGTAATGGTTCAGTTTTCCCGTAACACCCTTCCCCATTTTCCATAACAGAAATTAATAATTTCCCTAACCCTAACCCCTCTAAGCCTGTCTGCTCCCTCCCCCCCATAGCCTGGCAGACAGATGAAAAGCTGGCAGTTTTAGTCTAAAGAGCGTTCACAGAATCCTAGAACTGTAAAGCTGGAAGAGATGCCAAGGGTCATCTAGTCCAGCCCCCAGTGTTTCAGGTACGATTGTGTCTGTGTCTGCACAGAAGACACCTAGAACCCTGCTTGCACCTGCCAGTACCTGGGCTTCCAGAAAACCTTAGACAAAAAAATTATGTACGTTTGATGCAGAGAGAGAAAATGTCCTTTCCCCATCTCCCTGGGATTCTGTGACTTTCCCTGAGGTGGTAGGTTGGCTACAGTGTAGGATGTGACATCACAGAAAGCAGTCAAATACAGCATTTCCTGTTTCCCCAGAGTGGACCCACAGGGGGATGTTGCTGCAGCCAGGAGGACTTCCTGTGACACTTGGTCTGGGGCATCCTCCCCCTGCGTGTGACCAGGTAGATGGGTGTGACCCTGGGAGACCCCATAAAAGGGCTGGTCACGCAGCCATCTTCCCTCCTCCTTTGTTTTATTCCATCTTGATGTCTTTTGCTGTCTGCTGGCTCTCAGCCAGCAGCACATGGGCTCAATCCCCATATGGGATAAACTCACACTCTCTTCTGTAACTACAAGCTAGAGCTTGCCTTCAGGATCATACTGTGAACTGGATGCAAGTAAACTTCTTGTTACTTTGAAGAGAAGACTGTTGTGTCTTTATTCTTTTTTAAGAGGGAATAAAAGGGGATTTACCAGGATCAATTCAGTCTGGACAAGGCAGACTGGATTGCTGAACTCGAGAGATTCAAACGAATCTACCAACTAGCTTCCTGCTATATACAGGGGAACATACTCTGCTACCAGCTCACTAGCATGAGTGAGGAAGGATAATATTCAATCAATAGATCCTCTCCTACTATCCACAACATTCCCACAAACAGATCGCAGGCAGCTGAAGGAAGGGAATTCTTCATAATCTGCCCCTTTCTCTCCTCCTCCCTTTCAGATGCTGCTGCAGAAGATGCTGAGCAGGAGGGGCTGGGCCCAGAGGGGGGCTTTGAGGCAGAAGAGGGAGAACATCTGGAGGGGACAGATGCCCCCGAGGGGACGGAAGGTGAGTCGGGGCTGGAAGGGAGAGGGGGGCAAGGGGGGGTGCTGGTCTGGCTGGGGGTGGGCACAGCCATCGAGCACCGTGAGTTCTGGGTGGGTCAACGAGGCCTGGTCTCCAGAAGACGCCATCCATCTCACACACGCAATTTACTCAGGAAGCCAGGAATGGATCTGCTGGAAGATGCGTGACGGATAAGAGAAATAACTGTGGAACTCTCCTCTGAAGGAGAATATCAAATTCATGGAGGAGGAGAGGGCTATCAAGGGCCGCTAGTCAGGACTTCTGAATCCCAGTTGCTGGAAGCCACAGGAGGGGAGGGGGCTCTTGGGATCAGATCCTGCTTGCTGATTTCTTTGTGTAGCCCCACCCCACCCCCGTTCTCCATTCTCCAGCATTGCTGTGGCGCCCCCTGGCGTGTGGCACCCAGTATGACTGCGCTGCTCAGGTGGCTGTGAAACTGCCTCTGCACCCAGGTGGCCCCAGTGAGAGAGGAGGCTGGTCTGGAAGGGCCAATGGCTGCCCGACCTGTAGGTTTCTCTTCTCTTATGTTCTGAAAGCAAATCTGGTGGCGGTGGTGAGAGAGCTCTTCTTGTCCCACTTCCAGCGATGGGTCTCCATGGAACTGACTGGCTTTGCTGCTGTAGAAGCTTCTTTGTGTAGAATCATAGAATGGTAGAGCTGGAGGGGGACCCCAAGGGCCATCTAGACCAACCCCAGAGGCGGCTTTAGGGCGGCATGACCCGTTTGGCCACAATGGGCGCCGAGCTGCAGGGGGCACCACCACGATGCTGTAGAACAGAGTGCAGGGGGGGAGGGCGCACCAAATTCTAGCCCCACGCAGGGCATGGCTGAAATCGGGGAGCCCCCAAATTCGCCACTGCCAACCCCCTGAAATGCCTGCATCGCAAGTGAGGAAGACAAAGAAGAGGATGCCAGCACTGCTCAGCATTCTCCCTCCAGCAGCATAGGCCAGAGGAGACATCCCATAATAGAGGGAAGGCCCATTATGCTCTGTTGGCAGGTACCCTCCCTCACCCCACCCCAGTGGCTTCCCAAGGTAGGGCTTCAGAGACCTGGGGGGGGGGGCGCTGTCCCCTAAGCTCAATGGACCAAGCAAGGGCCTCACTCTGCGCCAGGCAGCTGCTTCCTCTCTTCCTCTGAGCTTGGGCTCAAACACAGGCCCTCCCCGCTGGCATGTGAACCAGAGGGTCATTGTGGAGTTGAATGGGATCCAAAGATTCTGTTTCAGTGTATCTGAAGAAGTGTGCATGCACACGAAAGCTCATACCAAAATAAAAACTTAGTTGGTCTTTAAGGTGCTACTGAAGGATTTTTTTTTATTTTGCTTGGGATCCAAAAAGTAATCTAGTCATGGGCTCGAGGGCTCTGGGGTCTCTCTTTTCTCTGCCTACCTAGATGGAGAGAATCTGCCCCGCCTGAGGCCAAAGCCAGCCAGTGCCTCTCATGGTAAGTTGGCAGCTTCCTCCTCCTTCCCCAGCCCACGTGACCTGCCTCAGGGCAAATGAGGCTGGGGGGGGAGTCAGGGATGTGGGTGTGGCTCCAGCTCCTCCCCCACCCCCCCATTGTGGATCAGCATCATCCACAGCCCATTGACTCAGCACTGAGTGGGGCACAGTCAGCCCCCCCCCAAAGGCATCTCCCCCTCTCCCCTGAGGACTCCCAGATGCAGAGTTTACAGGGCTCCCCCACCTCCTTGCTTTTCTGCTCCGAGCTGGACCTAAAAGAGAAATTCTGCCTTCCTCTGCTGGTGGGGCTGGAGGGGGGGGGCTACCCTCTCTCTTCCTGGCCGATGAGCCCAGGCGGGTGTGCCTGGCAATCCTGCTTGCCCCCCTCTCTTCACCCCCCTCCCCCAATGCTGAGTGTGGCTCTTTTCGCCTCAAGCAGGTCAGCACTGAGGAGTCAAAGCAGCCGCGCGCACCCCCGCCGCCGCCCCCGCCAAAGGACTTCCTCGCTTTCGCACTTGGCTGAGTTTTTAATCTACCGAGAGAATAAAGTCGTGTCACGTTTGCTAAAGTCGGTCGTCCCAGATCCCGTTTTTCCTTTGGTGGGAGGGGGAGCTCTCTCGGCCTGCGGAAGTGGCATCGGGAGGGGGGGAGCGAGGGGAGTCCAAGGAGCACCTAGAACTGTAGCGTTGGAGGGCACCCCCAGGGGTCATCTAGTCCAACCCCGCTGCAGTGCAGGAATCCCTTAAAAACTGCCCTGCGGCGGAGTCCATCCGCAGGGTCTCCGGCCACCGGTCGAGGAGCCGAAGAGGAGGACTGAGACGGGGCGAAGGGAAGAGGCTGGGCAAGGGCAGCGAGGAACCCGGAGACACGCGCCCCAATTTCTCCAGCGCCCCAGCTGGGCTGCCGAGGAGAAGAGGGGGGGAGCCCACGGCGTGGACCACCTGGAAACCCCGGGGGGAAGGGGGAGGGGCTGGAACAAGGGCAGAAGCTTAGAGACCCTTCACCAGGCCCCTCCTTCTCCCCCAAGCTAAAAAGATCCGAAAACTTTTCCAAATAGGCGAATCGCTCCAACCCCTTGATGGACCTTTCCCGAACCCTTTTTCCCAGCTCCACAAAATATTTTTTGCTCTGAGAGGAGAGGAGGAAAACTTTCATTTAATAAACACCGACTACGTCGCCTCTTCCTCCCTTTTCTCTAAAGTAAAAGGTCCCAAATGCCGTCTTTCTGCACAGGGCAGCCAGACGCTCTACTCCCTTGACCGTTTTAGGCTGCTGCGCTTTTGAACTCTGCAATATCCCTTTCTGAACTCTGCAATATCCCTTTTGAGGTGAGGCGCCCAGAACTGCACACAGTTATTCCAAGGGAGGGTCGTCACACCATAGATTTGCATTTCTATAATCACTATACTGGCAGTTTTATTTCCAACGCCTTTCCTAAGGATCCCTCGCGTGAAATCTGCCTTAATTCCCGCATCTGCCGCGAGTGGCGTCCCTCTCCTCACTCAGCTTCCTCCTCCTCGGATCCCGGATCATGTCGCTCCTGGCCCGTCAGCTCCAGACCCCACGAGAGTGCACGTGAAATTAAGATTTTCCGCCCCAAAATCTTGCCTATCTTGACACTTGTTCACATTGGATTGCGTTTGTCATTTTATTGCCCGTTCACTCAGTTCGGAGAGATCCCTTCGGGGCTACGAATATTTACACCGTCAACAACAACAACAATAGTAGTAGTAAATAGTTGAAAATAATAAATCCATATGTTTTAAGAGTGATGGCTGCCGCTTAATAACCAAAGTTATTCTGGTGCCCAGAAAGGGGGGGGGTGTCTCAATTTCCTCCTCTCAATTGAGGTTCCCTGCCGACTCTCAATCCAACTCTTGGGGGGGGGGTGCCGTCTAAGGTGCTGATGGTGCGGCCAAAGCCTGGCTGGGCAGGAGCCTCTTGCGCCTACGTTTGGGGAGGGGGCGATTTGGGTGGGATAGTCCTGCACCGTCCCAGCACCAGGATCGGGGAGCCGCGTCTGCATTTACCACCCTGAGAGGTTCGAAAACGTCTCTTCCTCCACCCACTCCCTTGAGTTGGGCCCGGGGGGGGCAGGATTTCAGGAGAGGAGAGCCGCAACTTCTACCATCACCTCCCACAGCGCTTGCCCACCCCGTAACACGCTTCGTTGGAAGGAAGCCCCGCGGAATGACCGTTGGACTGACTTCCAAAGACACGTGTGTAGGATCGGGCACAGACCGAGCAGGATGAGAGCGCTTCAAGTTCGCCAGTCTCTCTTGGAGCGGCTTAGCGTGGTTGGTGTTCGTGTGTGTGTAACTTCAAGGAAGTAGAGAACTGCCTCTTCCCCCTCCATCCCACTGAGATTCTCTCCCCCCGCAAAAAATTCCCTCCCTTCCCAGTGCCCCCCGCAAGAGCATAAAGGGAGCGTATCCCGTTAGGCAGTTCAGTGGCTGATCCTTGAGGCGAGTGGTTGCGCTTCCACCCAGCGCTTCCACCGGACTTCTGCGCTTCTCCCGCCGGGCAGCCTCCCCTCCCCAGGTCCACAGAGGAGGGATCCCCCCTCCAGCCTCCGTCCTCCCCTCCCGGCCCTCCTTCTCCCCTCGCACTCCGAAAAAAGCGCCCCTCCATTGCACCAAGAGCGTCCCGTCTGCGCCGTCTCTTCCCGGGGCTGCTGGTCAGGGGCGGTCTCCTTCTGCGGGTGGGCCGGGCGGAGGAGACCGAAGCCGGTCCGGGGCCGGCCGGCCTGTCCGGGTCTCACTTGCCCACTGAGTCGAAGAGGAGGCGGTTCTGCTCGGCCTGGGCTTGCTGACTCTGCGCCCGGGAGATCTCCATCATCTGACGGAGGAGGTGGAAAGTCAGGTCGATGGAGAGCGGCGGGTCGCGGCGCTTCAGGCGCTCGGCCAGGCGGCGGCGCAGCAGCTCCACGTCGGGGCCCGAGCGCGGCAGCGAACGCACCAGCAGGGCCACCCCGTCGGGCCCCGGAGCCGGCAGCGGGGGCGGGAGGGGCCAGGCGGCGGCAGCGGCGGCAGCGGCGGCACGGTCTTCCCCTAGGAGCAGCAGCCGCAGCCGCAGGCTCAAGCCGCTCTCGGCGCTGCCGTCGAGGACCGGCGCTGGCCTGACTCCGAGAGCCGCATGTGACACCAGCAGGAGCGAGGCCACGAGGATGGGCAGCTGCGCCCGCCTCATGCTGGGGTGGTCCAGGCCTAGAAGGGGAGAGGAACAGAACATCAGGAGAGCCCCGGAGCCGCCGGATCAGGCCGAAGGGGGCCCGTAGCCGTTTCTCGCAGTGAGCAGCCGGAGAGCGACAGGGCTCAGTCGCAGCGCGCGAGGCAGAGGCTGAAGGAGCCACGACGCCCACCTGTAGAGCAGCTCATCACCCCCCCCCCACTGCCCGTCCCTCCTCCAGCTCTTCGCCCCTCATGTTCCCCGGGCAAACTCTAGGGCAGAGAGGACTGCGCCCCCACCCAAGTCCCTCACCAGCCATCTCTCAGCCGCTCCTGGTGTCCGATGCCAACAGGGGGAGACACGGGGCAGGCCGGCCCCGGACCAGGCTCCCTCCTCAGGAAATATCTATCCTCCTCCTCCTCCTTCTTCCTCCTCCTCCTCCTCCTCTTCCTCTTCTTCTTCTCTCTCTCTCACCACGGTGTCCTTGCCAAGCCGGGAAGAAGAAGGGTGCGCGGAGCAGCGGGAGGAATCTTTATATAGAGCAGGCCGGGAGATCCATTGACGTCAGCTCGGGACATGGACGGATTGCCGATGGAGCGGGCGGCGGCGGCCCCCGAAGGACCCTCCTGGGACGGGGCGGAGGACTGAGCAGGACTCGCGGGCGGCTCCCCCCGCGGGGAAGCGGGCTGGATTCTCGGCGCTTCTGCAGCTGAGCTCAGAGTCCTTCGCCCGCCCCAAGGCTGCGTGCGATCCTCTGGACGTCTGTCCTGAACTCCAAGGCACTTGCGCGCCCCGCCGCCCCGCTCCCTGCTTTGCCTTCTCGCCCCCCCGTTACCCCTCCAGGCTCTGGGCTGCGTGACCCAATAAAACCACAGAATGAATGGATTCTAGAGTTGGAAGGGACCCCCAAGGGTCATCTAGTCCAACCCCCTGCTATGTAGGAATCACAGTTAAAGAATCACTGACAAGTGACTCGGAGAATCATAGAACTAAATAGTTGCAAGGGACCCCGGGGGTCATCTAGCCCAACCCCGTCCAATGCAGGAAGGAGACGAATGGGTGGAGTTGGGGCTGGAAGCATCTGTGTCCAGAAAGGGGAGCAGAAACAAGGCCGCGGGGTCTGTTTCTAGTAAGGGTAAGAAAGTTGAAACTGCAGGCGACACACTGAAC
>NC_142586.1:119369277-119487508 GCF_965207765.1 Zootoca vivipara
GGGAGGGCAGCAGCTCTTCACTGACTTCAGGAACCTTCGCCCTGGACAGATTCAAGGGGTTTCACGCCAGGGTCTCTGCCATGCCCTCCTCGGATCGCTCTTGATTCTTGCCATGTTGGAGGCTTGACATTTTTGTAAGCTGCCTTGAGTCACATAGATGTCTTAGGTGGAAACAAGAACTCCCAGAACTGTCAAGTTGGAAGGGGCCCCCAAGGGTCATCTAATCCAACCCACGGAACCACGGGGCCTGCAACTAAAGCCTCCCTGGGCAGCCACTCATCACATGGGGAGGTGGGCATACAGGCGTTGGGGGCCACTGCGGTATCCTGGCTCAGGCAGCCCCAGTGGTGGAGGAGCGGGCATGCAGTCGCTGGATCCCAGAGCGGCAAACGGTGAGATTCCTGCAGTGCCGGGGGCTGGGGGTCCCTTCCAACAGCCAGGCTGCCGAGCCACGTGACCCCCCATTCCCCCTGCCCCCCCAGCTTTGCTTGCCTGGGCCCCTTCTTGGCCACTTCCTGCTCATACTCCTCCTGAAGCGCCTCCAGGTCCCCCGGCAGGAACTCCTTGCAGACGCGGAGAGCGTCACTCCACATGGCAGCCTCCTGGGGGAGAGAGCCAGAGCAGGGTCATGGGATCCCCTCCGGCCTTAATGTCTGGGGAGGAGGGAGGACACCACGCACCGCAGAGCAACAGTGCCCTGCGAGAAAGAAAGGAGGTCTGCCAGGGCCCAGAGCCTGGTGCATGAACCCTTCCCACCCTCCCCAGGCAGAGCAGCCAGCACACACACACACACACCCCGTCTGCTACCTTGTAGTGCTTCACAGCCAGGTCCAGGCGCTGAGCCCGCAGCAGCAATGCCTCGGCCTTCTGGAACTCCTTCTGCTTGAAGGCGGCGTCTGCTTGGCCCACCAGCACAAGGACCACGCTGTTGGGGTCGTGCACCTCGGCCACGCGCTGAGCGGCCCCCCAGTTCTGGGCATGGGCGTACCTGGGGGAGCGCACAGGGTCAGGGCGGGAAATGAGCCCCGGAGGGCATCCTCCCAGGTGGCCCAGCCAAGCCAAGCCAGGCGTCTTGGGGGATGGGGGTGGAACTCACATCAGAACGGCCTCCTTTGGCTTCCCAGCCTTCACAAACTGGACTTCGGCCTCCTCAAACTTGCCCTGCATGCAGAGCGGGGGGGGGGGATTAGCCTCTCCTTCTGCCCGCTTCCCCACCCGCCTTG
Organism: Zootoca vivipara; assembly: GCF_965207765.1. Lineage (NCBI taxonomy): Eukaryota > Metazoa > Chordata > Lepidosauria > Squamata > Lacertidae > Zootoca > Zootoca vivipara. The sequence continues at coordinate 119,370,501 of NC_142586.1, forward strand.
CAGGCAACACCTCTTCCTACCTCATCCTCCAGGAAGGAGCCATATTTGAAGTGGATCTCAGGCAGCTTCTGCTTCAGGGAGAGCCTGGCCAGCTCAAAAGCAAAGTCAAACATGCTGAGGAGGAGCAAGGAGAAGAGAAGGGGTTGGGCAGTGGAGCCACCACCCACAGGCCCCTGTTGGGAGACGGTCCCAAGGAGGACAGGGTCATGGGGGCCACCGATGGGTGTTGGGAGGACTCTGCCCCCCCAGCCCCCCCGGAGGACTGCTGAGGAAGGGCTGCAGCAAAGCATGCTGGGATCCCACCCTGCGCTACCTAACTAGGAGGGGCATGTGGGCAGAAGACAGCACTGAAGCTGGAAGGGATGCCTGAGGGAGGACGTTGACTCACTTGTTGTCGGCCGCATGGTCAATGGCCATTTCCAGGAGCCCAAACTTGTTGAGGAGCTTCACGGCGGCCTCCCCGCCAAGGCTCTTTGCCCACAAAAAGGCCACGTGCTTGTGGGAGTTTGCCCCGCCGTGAGCCTTGGCCACCTGTCTCGGACCAGGGCAGAAAGGAGGCCACTGGTGAGCAAGCTGCCTGCCCCCCAACTCCCTGCCCATTGAAGTGTCTCATTCCCAAGGCAGGACGGAAGGCCTCCTCCCCACCTCTCTCTGTGGGGTTGGCAGCCAAGTCACCATGGCCTGGTTTGCTAGACAAGCAGAGGGAGAGGGCAAGTGGGCATCCCTTCGCAGGCCGAGAGGAAGAGTTGCCGCCACCTTGCCTCCCTGCGGCTCAGTGCCACCCTCCCATGTGCCGCCTAGTGTGCCCCCACCCCGTTAGCTATGCTCGTGAGTGCAGCAGACCTGCTAACGTGTTGCGGCCGGCACTCTGTTTGGACTGCTCTGGGTCAGAGCGATGGCTCAGCCCATTGCCCCCTGTGGAGCAGTGCATGCTGGGAGCTGCCCTTGCTTACCCGGTAGGCTTCATCCCACATGCTGTTGACGCGGTACATGTTGACGCTCGCCTTCCAGTCCTTGGCCTCCAGGTAGTGATATTCCGCCTCCTGCAGGCGCCCCTCAGCTTCCAGCTCCTGGGGAACAAATAAGCCAGTAATGCCCCTTGAGCCTGGTTCCTCCACGGCCCCCTCCCTGTCTTCTACCTACCTTGCCCAGGTGGAGGTGGGTGTCGCTGAGCAGGTCCTTGTGGTACTTGCCCAGCAAGCGGATCATTTCGTCGTACATCTTGCACTTCTTGTACATGGTGATAGCCAGGTCTGGCTCATCCACCGTGATGAAGAGCCTGGGGAGGGCAGAGGTGGGTACTGAGGACCAGGCTCCCTGGGTGAGGCCCCCCAGGAGGAGGAGAAGGGCGTGGACCCCCCAGCCCAGCCCAGCCCAGCAAGGAGCCTGCGCAGCACCCACCTCTCGGCCTCCTTGTACTTGCCCTGACGCTCCAGCTCCTGGGCCTGCGTGATGTACAGCACAGAGACGTCCTCTGGCCGCATGCACTTGGACGCCAGCTGCAAGGAGAGTTGGGGCTGGGAGCAGGCACCAGAAGGAAGGAGGGACCCCTGGCTCCCCCCCACCCGCAGGAGAGAAGAGCATCTCCCCAAGAAAGCCCATCATTGGGGCAAACAAGGCCAGCCAGTCCAAAGCCACCCCTTCCTCCTTCTGCTTTCCAGAGACCAGAATAGAGGGAGACCCTCCAAGGTCTCTTAGTGCTTTCGTTGTGATTTCTGCCCTGCAGGGGGTTGGACTAGATGACCATGGGGGTCCCTTCCAACTCTACCAGTCTATGATTCCAGAGGGCCTCAATGGCTGCAGCTCAAGGAACAGCCAAAGGACACCATCCGTGGTTCCTGCACTGCCTGCCATGAGGCCTGGCTGTGGATCTGTGGGTTTCGATGGCCATCTGCAGCCGGAGCCCCTGAGTGGGATGAGCCCCCCCAGCGCAAACCCTCACCTTGTGTGCCTGCTCCCAGCGCCCCGCCTGCGTGTACATGTCAATGGCCTCCTTGCTGTGGTCTCCCTTGACGTACAGGTCCTCTGCTATCTGGAGGAGGAGGAAGGACGTTCCTGTCAGGCTCCTGCCCGCAAGATGGCTGCTGCCACTGCCCGGGGTGCCAGGGAGGGGGCTCTCACCTCATACTCCTGCAGAGCGGCATAGTGCTGGGCTACGCGGAGGTAATACTTGCTGGCCGTCTTCTTGTCCTGCGTCTCCAGGATGTAGATGGCTTTCTTCCACTGCCGCGCGCCAATGGCTGCCTCAATGGCCTTGATAGCGCACCTGAATCATGGAACCGAGGAATTGGAAGGGAGGCTTCTCCCCAGGGCCAGGTTCCCATGACAGGAGAGAGGATCCCAGGCCAGGCCCTGCCAGCTGCAAGGGGGACGCTGCAGGGCAGGCAGGCAGGCAGGCAGGCAGGCAGGCAGGGGGACCCCACCCTCACCCCAGCTGCCTTTGTACCTGGCCTCAATGTAGTGGTTGATGGCAGCATCCAGCTGCTTCTGCTGCACCAGGTGGTCCCCCCAGGCCTCCTCCAGCTTCACCACCTCGGCGGGGAAGACGGAGCGCGCCAGCTCCACGGCTGCAGGCAGGGGGAGGGGGAGAGATGGGCAGGCAGCCTTGGGCCAGGATGGGGCCTGACCCAGGACAAGCACTCCAGGGAGCAGAGAGGCAGCCAGGGCTGGGGAAAGCGGGGCAGCTGCCAGGGACAGCCAGCCTGGACAGGAGGGGCCACAGCTGCAAATCACAGGCCAGACCCAGCAGCCTCCGTTGCTGAGAAAACTCCCCAATGTTCCTCCTCGGTCTCAAGGGAGGGGGAGGTGTGCCCAAGGACTCTGCTGGCTTCTTTAAATAAATACATGAAAGGCCTGCCCGCCCCCAGGAGCTGGCCAGGGGAGGCCCCGCCATACCTTTCAGGAAGGAGCTGCCCTTGCGGAAGCACTCCAGGGCCCTCTGGGGATTCCGGATCTTCTCAAAGAGCTCCCCAGCCTGAGACAGAGGGGGGAGGGAACAACAGGGGGGTCAGAGGTGCGCCAGATTCTGCCTGGTGTGGAGAAGCTGGCTAGAGAGACCTTTTCTCCATTTCATCATCCCGGAGCCCAGTGGGAGCATCATCCAACGTAGCTGGATGGGAGGAGGTAAAAGGAGTCATAGAATCACAGAATGGCAGAGTGGAAAGGGACCCCCAGGGGTCATGCAGTCCACCCCCTGCAGTGCAGGACCCACAGCTCAAGAATCCCAGGGAACCTTCAAGGCAGGAATCATAGAATCCTAGAGTTGGAAGAGACCCCAAGGGCCATCCAGTCCAACCCCCTGCCAAGCAGGAAACACCATCAAAGCATTCCTGACAGATGGCTGTCAAGACCTCCAGAGAAGGAGAGCCCACCCACTCCAAGGGGCCTCTGGAAGAAGCTGTTCTGCTGGCAGCAGGAAACGCCGGAGGCCTCTGCCGATGCATTGTGCTGGCTGAGGTGTGCTGAACTTCCACAAGTCACCAAGAGGCACCTGGGAGGTGCTGCATGCAAAGCAGATGCCGCATCCCTGAGCCAGGGGAACGGAGCTCTTCCTGCACTGCAGGAGGTTGGACTAGATAGCCCCTGGGGTCCTCTCCGGCTTCAGTTCTAGGCATGTCGAGGAGAAAAGGGCTTTATCATCTGACCCTGCCTGGCGTTTCCTGCTCTGCACCTGAACCGGCTGCCTGGCAACCCGCTTGAGTGGTGCGGGTGCTGATGAGCGAGAGGCAGACGACTCCCAGGAGGCAGTGGCAGAGCAAGCCAATAGGGCACCTGGGGTGGTGCGTGCCCTGCGCCCAGGGGTGAGGGCAGGGCCAGCTGGGGCAGGACGCCTTGCAGCTGAGGGGGAGGCAGAGGGCAGGCCATTTGGGGCAGCATGAAGCCTGTGGGCGCCCAAGCCACTGCGTCACTCCCAGGAGAGATGTGTGGCTTGGGCGCACTGCAGGCCCCGTGGTGAATGCTGCCCTGCATTTTGTCACCCCCATCAGTGGTGACACCCGGGGCAGCCCGCCCCCCCCACCACTCCCCCTTCCTCTGCCCCTGCCAGGAGGGCTCCGGAGCAGAGCAGGGAGTGAGTCTGCCGGCACCTGCGCCTCCCTTGCAGGCAGCTCCTCTCAGCCCACGGCTCCCTCCTGAAGGGATGACCCCCGGCGCCAAGCAGACAGGCCAAGGCTTGACCTCTAGGTGCGAGGCAAACCACCGCCCATGAAGAGGCTGCGGCTGTCTGCATGTCCCGTGCCCTCACTCTCACCTTTTGCTTTCTCGGTAGTCTACCGTGTCCTGTCTGTGACCTTTGCCTCCCTTTGGAAAGGCATGGCTCACTTCCCACTTGGTGGAGCAAGTTCCGCAAAATACCAGAGGAAACATATGTGTCAGCTCATGATGTAAAAGACCTCAAGGTCACGCTGTCCCTACACGTGTGCATTTGTGCTAATAGAAAGGGCTCTGCCGAGCTTGCCATTCAGCTTGCTCTTCGCACAGCTCACTTGCATCAACCCCCTGACTCGTGTCTTCACTTCACCCTTCTGCTCCGGACGGAGCGGGGAGGGGGCCTCACCTGCTCAAAGAGGTCCCCTCGGATGAGGGCCGTGGCGATGCGGTTGACCAGGTCGGTGTTGCCCAGCAGCTCCTCCCGGCCTGTGGCCAGACGCGCCGCCTTGGCCGGCAGCCCTGCTTTCAGGTAGAGGCCGATGGCCGCCTGCAGGTCCCCCTGGCCCTCCTGCACCTCCGCCGCCCGCTCCTCCTGCTGGGTCTGCAGCAGCCACTCGTAGTAGCCCTGGCGCAGCTTCTCCAGCGCAGGGTGGCCCTGTGGGCAGAGGGAAGGAGGGCGGCAGCACACATGGGGCATGGCTGCGACCGCTCCCCAGCGGCCCCCTCCCCAAACACCTGCCCCCCTTACCTTGGCCTCGGCCACCGAGATGCACTCGTCCCACATGTGGAGTTCCTGGTACATCTCCATGGCTTCCTCCACAGCGTTCTGGAGCGGGGAGAGGAGATGGCACAGCGTGAAGGTGGGGGGAGTCTGGAGCTGCCCACAAATGCCCCCCTGCCCACTTCTGGGCCTCACCTGCTCCAGGAAGATCATCTCCGCCAGCTTGTAGTTCTTCTCCAGCATGGCCAGGCGGACACGCACCTGGTAATGGTCTGTGCCATCCCCTCCCTAGGAGAAAGTGGGCAGCTCTCAGTCAGGTGGAGCGCCAGGGCAGGGGGCAGGGGGAGGGCTCTGCCATGGGCAAGAAGGGCTCTTGCTTCCTGGCAGGGAAAGGGGCTGTGGGGCTTGCGGGGTGGAGGCGAGGCTGGGGAGTGGCAGGTCAGGAGCACACAGGGGTAGCACCCCCCCCACCCTGTGACCCACTCACATATTCCTTGGCCACTTGGTCAGCAATCTCGTTGGTCTCGTGAAGGAAGCGGGCCTTGGAGACGTGGCCCAGAGCAGCAAAACACCTGGGGGGCAGACGGAGAGAGACGCTGTCATGGGGGTCATGTGACACTTTGTGCGGCCTGAATCTGATGCAGAAGCAGCAACGGGGAAGGGGGTGGGGTAGGATCCGCTCGCCCATCAGAAACATGACTGAGTGGGTGTCATGGGCAGAGGTGCAGCTCCCCCTCCCCCCTCCCCACAGACCTCTCTGCAATGTGCAGCTGCTTGGCCTCCAGAGCCAGGCGGCTCAGCGTCTTCCACATGGCTTCCGTCTCGGCTGACATTTCCAGCGTCTCCAGGAAGGCAACAGCCCTGGGAGTGGAAGGCAGAAAAAGAAAAGAAGAAAAAACGGCTTCCAATTTCCCATCAATTAAGTAAAAAGAATTATTCAAAACATTCCCTCCACAATAACACCCAACTATTCTACTTTCTGCAAACTAGTATTTTTCCACTCTTCAAACCCAAATATAACATGTTCATCTATCTGCCTTTTCTCCAGCCACTCTGGGTGGCTTACAGGAGTCTATCTACCCCTTGGTCTGCACCCCTTCTGTATCTTCACATATTGCTCCATCTCTGTCTCCCCCATCCCGGACTCCGCTCTCAGCCGCTCACCTGTGGTAGTCGCCATCGTCAATGGCGGTGCCAAACTCAATCAGCCCCTCGTCCAGGGTGTAGGACACGGTGTTGACCCCCTCGGTCACGATCACCTCCGTCTTGCCATTGCTCCTCTCCAGGTCCACGATGTCGCCCTGCCGGAAGCCAAGCCCCAGGCCTTAAGCCCTGCCTTCTGCCCCACCCAGGGACCTCTCAGCCCTTCGGGACAGAAGCCGCCTCACCTTCATGGGGAACATGGTCACTCGCTCGGGGGTGTCAATGTTGTACCACACGCAGAGGCTGTTCCGGTTCTGAGCCACCACCACGTCGCTCCCGGGGACCCACTGCACGTAGGAGCAGTAGCTCAGGATGGTGGTCTTGGTGGCGCTCTCAATGTCGTAGAGATGCAGCTGGGAGAAAAGGCACAGGATCAGCGGAGGTGGGGAGGGAGTCAAGTCTGCCAACCTTCTGTGCCTTCAGCCCCCCTCCACCCCCCGCTTACTTTCATCTTCTTGTCCCGGAAGAGCAACTTGTGCCCGGTCTCATTCAGCTCCAGCCAGTCAATCTTGCTGTCATGGCTGACAGTGCCGATATTGTAGCTGCCCACAAGGTCCACTGCAAGGAGGCAGAGAAAAGGCAGGTGGCTCAGGAGAGGCGCCTGGGGCCAGCCTGAAGCATTGCCAGGGGGGTGGGGAGTTTGGGGGCAAAGGGGGGTCCTCGCTCACCTGTCGCTATTGTTTTGATGTCCACCAGGTAAGCCAGACGCTTGTTTTCCTCCATTCCCTGCTGCCTCCTTTCATTAATGCGGACACTGGGGGCAGGGAGAGAGAAGAAGGAAATAATACATATGGGGGGGGAGGGACACTGCTCCCTCTTCATCTTTCCCATGGGAGAAAGAGGGCCTCCTCACTCACCTGATGAGATGGGGGTTCATAAACTCGGTGCGCACGGAACCCAGGATCTCATTGCTCCCGTACTCCACCAGGGTCAGCTCCCCTGCGTTGAATATCATGCAGACCTAGGGAAAATGAGAGGTTGGGAGAAGGAAGAGAGGAGCAACCCCGGCCCCGCAAAAGAGGGACAAACCCCCAGAGCAACCCACAGTGGCTACCCTCCCCAATGCCGTTGCTCTCCTTGCAGAGCGGTCAGAACCTTTGTCCTTGGAAGGAAGGAAAAGGCTTCTCCTTGTACTACTGCAGGCCCTGCCAACTTACATTCTCGTTGTCAAAGAAAAACTTCTCATTCCCGCCAGATCCCTGCCAGGCGACCTGAGAGCGACAGGGGGAGAGGGCAGGTGTCCATGAGCTCCAGGCCAGCCACACCACTCCTCAGCAAGGCTGCACCATCCCCCAGCCCACTCCCTGCCAAACAGACCCAGAGACCCCCACTGTCCTCCCACCAAGGCTGTGCATCAGCCAGGCCGCCCCACTTGTTTGCAAGCCTCTGGACTCTGGGAGCACCCCAGTGCTCTCTTGTGTGAAGACCCCAGGAGCCCATTGGGAGCCTGCCCAATTCCTCCCCGCAGGCGCAGAAGGCTCACCTCGCTGAGCTTGGTGGAGCTGAGGTCCCCCAGAAGCAGCGTGTCGGAGGTGTGGGCCACAAGGTAGCGCTCCTTCCCCAGGATCTTCACCTCGTCAATCTCATAGCCATAGTGGGATTTCAACACGACCCGCATCCCGGTGGAGAGGTTCTTCACAATCACCTAGGAGAGGGGGACGGATGACACAACTCAGGTCCTCTCCTTCCTCTCCTGTGGCACACAGAAGGGCAACTTGCAGCAGGAGGAGATGGCCGGTCCCTTTCCTGCTCTGCAGCCCAGAGGATAGCAAGGCTGGCTGACAGGAGGGGCAGAGCAGCTCTGCGGCCAGGAGGAGACAGCCTCCTTCCGGGGAGACAGATGCTTCCACAAGTTCCCTGTTTCTATTATTTCATATTTTTAAAGGATACTGATGGAAGAAATTGCATTTCATTTTTGTGCGTGTGGTTGTTTTCTTAAAGAAAATGTATGTTCTGAAATATTTGGTTGAGGACCTTCAAGGATAAATAAGTAGAAAAGGTGGGATTTCATCAATTTAATAATAATAATAATAATAATAATAATAATAATAATAATAATAATAATTTTATTATTTATACCCCCACCCATCTGGCTGGGTATCTAAAAACATTATTTAAAAAATCATTAAAAACTTCCCTAAGATTAAAAATACATTAAAACATCAGTCATTAACAACTTCCCTAAACAGGGCTGCCTTCAGATGTCTTCTAAACATCAGATAGTTGTTTATTTCCTTACTACCGTATCTGATGGGAGGCGTCCACTACCAAGAAGGCCTTCTGCCTGGTTCCTTGTAACTTCGCTTCTCACAGTGAGGAAACCAGTAGAAGACCCTCGGAGCTGGACCTCAGTGTCTGGGCTGAGCAATGGGGGTGGAGACGCTCCTTCAGGTATACTGAGCCGAGGCCGTTTAGGGCTTCACATTTGAGTCATATGGGAAAATGCCAAGCAGAAGAAGATTCCTGTAGCACCTTAAAAAGGATGACCCTGGCGGTGGCAGGAGCTTTTGTGGGCTCCAGCCTGGAAAAGCAGCCAGGGGCTGGAAGTGAGGCTTCATTTGTCCCAATGAGCGAGAGGGAGGATGGCCAAATGAAGCCTGAGGGGCTACAATCCATTCAGAAAGATTGACTTTAACTACATCAGCAGAAGACTAGTGAATGCATTATAGTTTATGAAAGACAGACTCAATATATCAAAGAGGAAAACTGAGTGCCCATAAATACATAAATGCATCTTGAGGGGAGAATCTAAGAAATGATTAAGTAGCTATTACATGCCAGGTTCACACCATACAAGATTAAAATGAATCCTACAACGGCCCAGCTAAACTCTGCCAGCCCTCTCATTAATAAGCTGACTCCATGATCCCACCTGCCCTAATTAGTTGAATTAGCTGCCTTTGCGTTTAAGAGAAGAACATAGCTAGCTACCAATCTAGAGTCAAATCCCAGAAAAAAGGCTCCTGGGGTCTTAGATGTGTGCCACAGGATCCAGAAAAATCCAAACACCATATTAGTCGAGGCAAAAAGCAAAGAAAGAAATGTTTTAGAAAGAAAATAGTGAAGCCTGAACCAACTGAAATTTGGTCAGAGAAAAAGATAAATAAGAATGCAGAAAATCTGGGATGACAAAGGAGGATCAGGGGGAAAACTGCACTCAATGCTTCAACCTGAGACTTCCTCAGGAAGTGGTGGCTTTTGAACAAAGCTGGGTTGCCATCATTCAGAGATTTGGAGCCCAGCTGGTCCTTTCTTGGAGTTCTTGCTTTGATCTTGCTCCTCCCTCAGCTTGTGAAATGGCTCTTACTCATTTCCTTTGAGTCAACCTTCTTGGCCGGAATATTTGGCTCACGAACAGTTTTGGACGGATACAGCTTTTCTTTTCCCGAAAATTGGCTCAGACCTCACTAAGTGATACAATCTTTCCAAACAGTGTAGCCTCTGCAGTTTGCTCATCCCTCTTTCAGCCCCTTGGCAAATCAAGGACCCTGCGGGCATCTTGGTCTGCAGCAAAACTGACCTTTGCTTAGAGAACATTGTCTTACACCTAGAATCATAGAGTTGGAAGAGACCACAAGGGCCATCCAGTCCAACCCCCTTGCCAAGCAGGAAACACCATCAAAGCATTCTTGACATATGCCTGTCAAGCCTCTGCTTAAAGACCTGCAAAGAAGGAAACTCCACCACACTCCTTGGCAGCAAATTCCACTGCCGAACAGCTCTTACTGTCAGGAAGTTCTTCCTAATGTTTAGGTGGAATCTTCTTTCTATTTCTTACCTATCCTGAGTAAGAGCAGCAAGGAGTAAAAAGAGCAGGACAGGCCTTCCTCTGGGCAACCTGCCCTCCCTCCAGCAGCCCCCTCCCTCTTCTTCCACCCCACAGTCCATGGCCAGAGCCCACCACTGCAGCCAGAGGTCCCTACCCTCTGACCGCAACACATACCTGGCTAGGCCCCACGTAAGTCATTTCAAACTTGTTTTTGTAAATGCTCCTGCGCAGGCAGCAGTCAAACTGCTCCACTCCGCCACAGAGGGTGCCCTGCAGAAACAAAAGCCTTTTCAGCCCACAACCCCAGACCCTCCCTGCCCGCCAACCCAAGATGCCCTGCAGGCATGATACGGCAGAGAAGGCGCCCTGCCCCACCCACCCACCCACCCACCGCGCAGAGCCGTGAGCCATCCCGCTTCCAGGCCAAGGCAGTGATGGTGTAGAGGTGAGGGATCTCCTTGGGCTTGGCTTCCTCCCAGGCACTCCGGCGGGGGCTCCAGTTCAGCACCCTCAGCCTGGGGAAATCAAGGGGGCAGGCAGTGAGGGTCCGAGAGGGAACAGCGCAGTGCCCATTCCCCGCCCCGGCCCTCTGCTCTGGCTGAGCCGCACCTGTCAAAGCTGCCGATGACCACAGACTGGCCCCCCGGGCTGGCGGCCGCCACCGTGAACTCCTTCTCCGAAGAGTCCCGGCTGTAGTCAAAGGTCTGGATGACGTGGCCCTCCTTCCCGTAAGCCACCATCTTCTTGTCGCAGCCAGCGGCCACAATGCTGTTGGAGGCCCAGGCCATGGCGTAGGGGGGGCAGGGGTGGATCACCAGCTTGCCCTGTCCAGGCACCAGGAGCAAGAAAGAGTGAGCAATGAAAAGCCGGAGAGAGAGAAAGCAGGAACCCCTTCCCACCCTGATCTGCTCCTCCTGGTGAGAACCCCGGGCAGCGGCAAACTCTCTGCTCTCCCCACATAGCACAGCAAGGGGGTGGGGGTGCAACACCTGACGTTGTGCTTCTCTGAATGCCAGGGGACCACTAGCTGCAGGTGGGAAACCAGGAAGGCAGGAAAGACTTCCATGTTATAGTAGGCATTGCTGGAGGGTGGCGGGGGCAGCCTTGCTGGGACTGATCTCCCCCCGCTTCATTTAAAGGGCTATCTGAGGGCTTGGTGCAAGCAAAGAGCACACAAGGGCTTTGAAATGAGTGTGAGAGCCACTGCTCCCTGTCGAAAGCAGCCCCTCCACCCACCTTGGCAGAATGGCTGCTTGGGAAGAATTCTCCCCTCTCACCAACACCTCCCCAAACCGAAGGTGCTCCCTGGGGCCCTTCCATGCCTCAGAGGCAGCCACTGTGACCAGTCTCCTTAACTGGAGGTTCTTAAGCAGAGATTGGGTGCATATTGTGCATTACAGGAGGGTGGCCTAGATGACCCTTGGGGTCCCTCTCTCTCTATAATTCTATGATCCCCCCTGCCCTGGTCTCCGTGCAGGCCTGGTCTGGCTGAGGAAAGGGGCTCCGGGGAGAAGAAAGCCTGCCTGCACCTGTGACTCCCCAGAACCTTCATCGTCAAAGAAGTAGCGCACGATGGTTCCGTCTGCATGTCCAGAGAGGATTCCCTTCCCTGAGATGCTGTGCGGCAGTAGCAGAAGGAAGACAAAAGGAGGTCATCAGGGAGCTCCAGCGGGGGGGGGGGCTCAGGGCTCCCCCTTGGGGCTTCCTCACCCTCCCACACTCACTTGGAGGCCAAGGAGACGACGTAGGAGTCTGTCCCATAGATGGTGGATGATTTGTTGGTCTTGGTGTTGGCCAGGCGAACCTTCCAGAGAGACAAGTCTGGTCAGCCCGGCAGCCTTTGATGCGCAAGGGAGCAAAGGGAGAAGAGAGGCACCTCCAGAAACCCCACACTCCCTCCAGGGCAACAAGCTAGGGAGAAGACGGGGCCCCAGGAGGCGTCAGGGCCAGATGGAGGGACTCCTCTGCAGGAGGCTCCAGGCAGGCTCTTTCTGACTCCAAGAGCTAAGAGGTGGAAGACCGCTGGCCAGGTCACTCCTACCTTGCCTTCAACAAGCCCAAAGACAATGGTGTTTTCCTCCGGCCACAGCAAGCATGTCACAGCGCTCTGGTGGGGAACAGGGCAAAGAAGGGGGTCAGGAGGAGGAAAGCAGGCAGGGAGGAGGCCCAGCTCCACCTCTGATGGGCTGCTCAAGGAGGAGGAGCCGCGAAGAGGAGGAGTCTGGAAGAGGAGGCTTCTCTCACAGAGCCCTTTTGATGCTGCCCCCTCCCCTCCAGCACCACAAGAGAGTGGGGGTCCTGCTCAGCAGAAAAAGGGAGGACAGGAGAGAAGAGAGACGAGCCTTTGTCTCTGGATCATGTTGGGACCAAGACTGGTTCTCTGTGCTTGGCCTGTCTGGACTGAGCTTTATCTGCAACCCTGTTGGTGAGTTCTTGGGTGAAAGGCTCATGTTTTCGGTAACCGGGAACCACCCTGCAGCCACTGAGCACATCTCCTGGAGTTTGATAGCTCCCAACTGCCCAGAAATATAAACCTGGAGGTGAGGGGGCCCCAACAGCAGCCTTGAGGGTCTCCGCAGGCACATGGAGGCTGGCTGCTGGGTCTTACCGTCTGAATGAATTTGTTGCAGATCACCTTCTTGTCTCCCCTGAAGAAGAGCAAACAGAGAGAGAGAGTCATCCTCAAGGAACACTGTGGTTCCAGGAAACATGTCACAGGGCTGCTAAGGCATCCCACTGGATCAGATAATGCAGAGCATCTAGCAGTAAAGAGCACTGAGCCCCTCAACTCTGCCCCATAGCAAGTCAGGCTCCAGAGAGAAAAGCAAGCCTTCATCCCCAACAGCCACCTGGGCTATGAGTGCAGGCAGCTGTCCTTGTGGCAGGAAGGACCCAACATAAAAGGCCACTGTGAGAGCAGAATGCTGGATTCTTCCATCCTCTTGGGATGGAAAAGGAGTGGAAAGCAGTGGGGAAAGGGGCCACCCCAGATGGGTCTCCTCACTCCATGCAACGACTCTTACCATTCCTCCCCAATCTTGTAGACGAAAATTATGTTGTCCGTCTGCCCAATTGCAATCTTTGTGGAATCTGGGGAGAATGCCATGCCTTTCACCACATAGCTCTTCCTGCCATACTAGGGGAAGAGGAAGAGTTTGGATTTGATATCCCGCTTTATCACTACCCAAAGGAGTCTCAAAGCGGCTAACATTCTCCTTTCCCTTCCTCCCCCACAACAAACACTCTGTGAGGTGAGTGGGGATGAGAGACTTCAGAGAAGTGTGACTAGCCCAAGGCCACCCAGCAGCTGCATGTGGAGGAGCAGAGACGCGAACCTGGTTCACCAGATTACAAGTCAACCACTACACCACACTACACCACAGGGACAGAGGACACAGGGATAAAGGCGGGAGTGAGGACCCATTCTGAGATTCCACAGACTCATTTGCCATCGTTGCAACAGTGAGTAGTCGTGCGTATTTGGTTTAAGTTGCTTTGCAAGTTTGCTTGCTACTGCCCTCATCTGTCACTGAAGTATCCCTGGGATTGGGAGGGTTTGGGAGGTTCATTCTGCCCCCTCCAGCAGAGGGTCCGGGCAGCTGAGAGCACCCACGTGTGGCAAGCTGAGTTCAGGAGCAGCTCTTGACCTGACGGCTGGGAGGCATCAACACCTTCGTCCCCCAGTTTTGTGTTGCCCAATGAGAGTTTTGTCTTTTGGCCGGCTCCAGATACAGGAAGACCCAATAGCTCCAGTGCCATTAAACACTTTTCTCCTGGTGTTGCTTATCAGCTGAATTACTTCCACTAGAAGCATTTTCTAAAAAATGCCATTTCTGTCCTACCTCCCAAAGGAGCCCAGAGCTGGCAACCAGGGCTGCTTGTCTCTTCCTCCACCCCCTGGGCCTCAAGACTGAACCCACAGGCTCTGCAGCAGCCCCTTCTTGAGGTCAGGGGTGGGGAGCAGCCCTTGCCCTCCAAGTGTTGCTGGACTCCACACTGCCACCAGCCTCAGGTGGCACAACCAGTGGTGGGGGACGATGCAGTTCAGCCACATTTGGGGGGGGGCACCTTGGCTTAGGACAAGTCACCTGCTCTGTGTGTCTCTTTCCTCAATGGGCTTGAGGTGGAACCTGTTCTCCAGAGGCTCTGGGGGTCACCCCCCCCAACAACGACCGGGGCTGAGAAAAAGGCTCAGCTGTCAGAGCCATGTCCCCCAGGGGCCAGGCTCCGATGGCAGCTCCCCTTGGGACTGAGCAGGGCCCCGGAGCCTGAGTCGCGGGGAGCGGCGCTGGCTGGGCTACCTTGGGGTCGGTGGGCTTGGTGGAGAACTTGTCCCGTCGCTCGCCGTGCTCGTCGTAGAGGAGGACCACGCGGTCCACGGTGCAGACGGCGAACTTGGCGTTGTTGGGGGCCCACGCCATGCACGTGACCTTGGCGGCCCCATCCTGGGAGGAGGAGGAAGGGGAGAAAGATGTCGAGGCTCAACGACGCCGGACCAGCCACGGCAGGCGCCGCCACCAAAAGGGCCCCGCACGGCGGATCCGGGACTCTGCGCCCCCCCGATCCTCCCCCGCCCCCCCCCCCGTCACGGGACCCGCTTCCCCGCTTGGCCCGGCCTTCTCTCTAGGTCGCCCCCGGAGGCTGAGGCCCAGGGGTCCCCGCGAGGGTCGCTGCTGGTGGGACCGGGGCGGGCGGCTCCCACCTGCGGGGTGAGCAGAGTCCGGACGTGGCGCAGCTGCATCGCCCTCCCGTCCCCGCAGGCCGCGCGGCGTCTCCGCCCGTTGCCCCAGCAACCGCCCCGGGAAGGAGGCCGCCACTGATGACGTCGCCAGCGCCGCGCGGCGAGAAAGGAGGAAGGGCGCGCCAAGGCACAAAGATCAACTAAAGTGCAGAGTGGCGCCCGTCACCATCTGGATAGGGATTTCCGGGTTCGTGTAGGAGGAGCTGTTTGTGCCGGGCGGAGTTCTCCTCCGAGTCCTCCCGGCAACTCTCACTTCCTCGATCTCTCTGCACGTTCCTATCTCTGTGGGTGGCCAGGCGGGGGAGGGAAAAGAGGGCTGCTGGCCGCGCATGCGCCCTCGCCCAGCCGAGGAGGAAGAGGAGGCAGGCGGCGGCATCTCGGAGCCTCTCCCTCCCTCCCTCCCTCTGTCCGTCCGTCCCGTCCCGTCCCTTCCCGATGGAGGCGCTGCGG
Source organism: Zootoca vivipara (assembly GCF_965207765.1). Taxonomy (NCBI): domain Eukaryota; kingdom Metazoa; phylum Chordata; class Lepidosauria; order Squamata; family Lacertidae; genus Zootoca; species Zootoca vivipara. The sequence goes on from NC_142586.1 coordinate 119,385,534, forward strand.
GCGGCGGGCCGTGCCGTGCTGCGGAGCCCCAGCCTCGCCCGACACCGCCTGGGCGTCGCCCGCCTCCGCCGTCACCGTGAGTCCCTCCCTCCCTCCCTCCCGGGGCGGCCGTTGCCAGGAGACGGCGGCGCCCCTCCCCCCGCCACGGGAGCCCCACGTGGGACTCGGAGGGGTCGGGGGGTCCGGCGCTGCTCCGGAGGAGGAGGCTGCCTCGCGGCACCTCCGAAACCCCCGGCCGGCCGCGGAGGGGTCTCTCGGGGCTGTCTCCGCCCTGCTCCTCCTCCCCGGTGGTCTGACGGGGCTTCCGCGCCTCCCTCCCTCCCCCCCTCTCTGCAGAGCTGCCGGAGTCGTGGTCCGACATGCGAGAGCCGCTGCTGGAGGGGATGGGCTTCGGCCTCAAGTACCTGGGCATGACGCTGGTGGAGAAGCCCAAGGGGGAGGACATGGCCAGCGCCGCCATCCACCGGATCCTCGCCACGGTAGGAGGCGAAAGGGAGACGCAAACCGCGGGACTCCCTTCCGCAGGAGGCGGGGATAGCCACCAACCGGGGTTTCCCTTTTGGACTACAACTCCCACCATCCCAGACCACTGACCCAGCTAGCTAGGGAGGATGGGAGCTGTAGCCTAAAGACAGCTGGAGACCCAAGTTTGGGAGACTCTGGGTTGAGGGGAGGAGAGGGCTGTCCAGTTGCTGGAAATCTTGCTCTTGGGTTTCCCTTTGGGGCATCCGCTTTCTGGGGTTTTCTACTTCTGCTTTCAATTGAGCCTCGGACATGATCAACAGTAACCAGGGAATCTGGGACAAGATTGGAGGAGTCACGTGCTTGGATCGTTTGGTGCCAGACAAAACTGTCAACCCATCAAGCTCCTTTTAAGGGCAGACCTACATACAGAACATTGCAGCTAATATGTTTGGAAGTAGCTCAGAAAAAGCTGGGGGGGGGATAAAAAATTCCTTCCAGTAGCACCTTAGAGATCAACTAAGTTTGTCATTCGTATGAGCTTTCGTGTGCATGCACACTTCTTCAGATCCACTGAAACAGAAGTCACCAGACCCTTATGTCTAGTCAAAGCTTGGGGAGGGGTATTACTCAGAAGGGTGGTGGGAATGGGTGATTGGCTGATAGGATGTTGCCATTGAGAAAACTGTGAAAGTTGGCTGCTTGCTGAGGGTCTCACTGAAGGTCTTCTTCCCCTCAGACAGACTCACTGCTGATGCCGCGGTGGCTGGTTTCAGGAGCCACTGGCTGCGGATCTTGGTGGAGATTTCCCAGCCTAAGAAAATAAGCTACTGTAGAGCCAGAATAAAGGGCAGCCCAAATGATGCAGGGATTGGAAGAAACCTTACTGCATCTGGGGCTTCCTGATATGGAGAAAAGGGTTTTATCATGACATGCTGCCTCCAGGTGTGATGATGAGCATCAGCCTAGAACTGTCTTGGAAAGGGGATTGGACAAATCTGTGGAGAAGAAGATGGAGATGCCTCCCAGTGGGAATTCTCTGGGTGCCAAAAATGGGTGCAGAGGAGGGGTGGGCTTCTTGGAAGCCTGTTAGGAACTGAGGGCTGGGCTAGGGGGTCTTCTGTGATTATCCAGGAGGCCTCTTTCCCAATCTCTCCCTTCACTCCTCAGGCTCGGGTGGGGCCCAAGAAATTTCGGAAGGTGATCTTGACTGTCTCCCCACGAGGCCTCTCTCTGCAAGACGCTGAGACCAAGGAGACCATTGAGACCATCTCCATCTACAGGTGGGTGAGTGAGGACACTCCTGCAAGGTAGGGCTGTTGGAGACCAGGGAGCTGCCTGCCTGAGCCCCTTTCAGCACAGCTGCCTGGCTGAGGACTTGCCCACTGGGCCGGCTGGCTGGGCTGTGAGCAGCCATTTCCCCTTGCATAAAAAGCAAGCAGACATGCACCCAGTTGGGCACTGGGGGAAACCAAGGGAGGGGCAGCCCACAGGCGTCTCCTGCTGTACTGGGGGACGTGGTTTGCTGGGGAGCCCCATCCTGCTCCCTCCCTGCTCCCTGGGGCGGTGTGTGTGTGTGTGGAGGGGCTGCTCCCCAGTTCCAGCTTCTGCTGCCTGCAGGACAGGGACATTTTCTGCTCTCCCTGTTTCTGTAATCCACTACTGGGGCAAAATGCTCTCATTGTGCTGCGTCTCCGCCTTAGTCCTGCATGCCCAGTAACATGCCCATCTCCCATGGGCACCTCCCCTGGTACATCTGGGCAAAGCCCCCTCTGTCCCAACGCAGCTGCTGCCCCGTCCCGAGACCCTTCTGCTCTTGACCTGCCGGGGCGCTTGATGTGTGGGGATGCCGAGCGCTGCCTCCTCTCCCACCCTCTTTCAGGATTTCCTATTGCACCACAGACAAGCTGCAGAACAAAGTCTTTGCCTACGTGGCGCAGAACTCCCAGAGCGGTGCCCTTGAGTGCCATGCCTTTCTGTCGCCCAAGAAGAAGATCGTAAGCGCTGCCTGCGTTCACCCCCTGGGGAGGGCTGGGTCCTGCGCTGCTCTTTTGGGGTGGGGGTTGCTCGCTGGTTGACCTCAGTGCCTTGGCCCCTCTGCTCCCCCACCTCCCTCCCAGGGCCCTTTGCCGGGCGCTGCCTCGCCAGCTGCCCTGGTTGCCTTCTCTTGCCTCGTGTCTCCCATGCAGGCCCAGGCTGTGACTTTGACGGTGGCTCAGGCCTTCCAGGTGGCCCTGGATCTCTGGGAGGCTGCGCAGGCAGGTATGGATGGTGGCCGTGCCCCTTGCCATCCCTATGCCAGACCCGTCACCTGCTCCCGCCTGGCTTCCTTGGTGGCTCTGTTGCCACCCACCCCGGGGGCACCCTTCTTTTTCCGAGGTTGTGGGGTGGTGAGGGGCACAGGAGGGGGTCTTCATGTCGAGGATGTGAATGCCTCTTGCCTCTGAGGCTCCAGCAGGTGGGAAAGGGAGGGGGGCGCAGGGGGTCTTGGGTGTTTCAGCCTCTGCCCGTTTTTTCTCCACCAGGCTCCAGGGAAGGGCAGGGGGAGAAGAAGCCCTCTCTGAGTCCGCTGTGCCCCTCTGTGGAAAGCACCCGCCCGCCTGGCAGGTCACCCCTTGGCAGCCCCCCCTTCAAGACCAACTTTGAGGTAGGGTATTGAGAGTGGCCTGCTGCCCCACTGCCAGGCCCCCTTGGCTCTCATGGCCAAGAGACTCCCGCCCTCACCAACCCCAACCTTTGTACGTCAGTGGGGCTGCCTGCTCTCTCTCGAGGGGCCTGGCAGCCATCTGGCTTTCTCTGGCCCTAGGAGGAAGAGGAGGAGGACGAGGAGGAGGAGGAAGAAGAAGATCTCAACGAAGCCTTCTCTGGGTAGGGGCCTGATGGCTGCGTCAAGGTCCCCTGTTTGCTGGGGGGGCAAGGCAGTCAGAGGTGTGGGTTTTCTGTTTCTGGGGGGACACATTGAAGGGCTGCTGCTGCTGCTGCTCTGATCTTTGTCTTTTCTCTGCCCCAAGCCGCGTAGAGGAGAGGGGCCGCCCCACCACAGGTAACCACTGACCCCCCCCCCCAGCATGGCCCTGCCCTCGACCTTTGCTTGGGATGAAGGGGTGGGGGAATCCCTTTGAAGGCTTTTCATTTCCCTTCTTCCAGGGGAGCTGGAGGGGGTCCCTTGCATTTTCACACGGACTCTTCCATTTGTAGGTTTCTCTCTCTCTCTCGCTGTCTCTTTCCTTCCTCTTGATGCCCTTGTGTGTTTCAGGTGTGGGGGGGCTTGCATTTGGGGGCTCCCCAGTTGCCCGCTTCCAGTCAGTGGCGGCCTGGGGCTGCAGCCCCCCCAGCAGCTGCCTTCCTCCGGGGACATTTTTCTGAGGCTGCTTCTTCTCCGCTTCTTTCTCTGCCACTCACCGTGTCTTCGCTGCTCATCTCCAGCACAGCCTCAGCTGCCCCTTGTCTGTCACCCATCAAGGACCAGCTGCCCCCCACCCCGGGAACCTGGTCTAGCCTGCCTTGGACCCCTCACCCTGCTGGCCTGGGGAACCCCAACAGCACCCTGTGGGGCACTCAGCGGGGATCCTCAGCCCCAGGCCCTCTTCTGCTGGGTGGGGCAGCCTGAGTCTTGCGGGTGGGTGCACCAGGCCTCCTCATGGTGCTCTTGAGGCCTGAACATTGGGGGTGGGGCAGCATTCAGATTCCCGAGTGTAGATAAATCCTTCCCTCTGCTGCCCCCCACCCTGCCCTGCCGCCCAGCTTGGGTGGGAAGGCAGTCCCCTCCCCTCCCCTCCCCTCCCCTCCCCACCAGCTGCTCATCACTGCCAAATCACAGCTTTGTAGCAAAAAGACTAGTTTTTAATGTCCTTTTCTAAAGGGAAATAAACCATTTCTACTGTTGTACTTGGGTGTCTTTCCTGGCAGAGGCCTCAGCCCATGGGGGAAAGGGGGCAGCAAGTGGCACAGCTGGCTAGCTCTGGGTGAGCCCAACTGGCACACAGTGGGGGGGGGCATAGCACCTTCCGTCTCCTTCCTGGACTGGGATTCCTGGCTCACCTGCCTGGGGCTTGCCATTCTGGCACCACCTTGAAGCCACTTCCAGAGCTCTCTGGGTGAGCTGTACCAGGCAGGCCCTTCTTAAGGGGGGGGGGAGAAGCAAGCCAAGTGGGCCTGGGGAGATGCCCTTCTGTGGGGCGGCAAGCTGGGCAAGCAGGGGATTCCACAGTCCCCCACCATCGCTCTTTGCTGTGCAAGGGGGGGGGAGCCTGCGAGGGTCTTCACTTGTTAAAGTAGGTTCTCTAGTGGGGGGGGGAGTGGAGCAGCAGGGAGGCAGAAGGGGGCCTTTTGCTGCCCAGCTGGGGAGGCGGAGAGCTGCCTGTCCTGAGGGAAGGGTGGGGTGGGGTGGCTTGACCTCCAGGCAAAGGGCCCTGAGTTGCTCTCAGCCCCACAGCTGAAGGGAAATAGGCAGATGGGGCTGCAAGCTCTTCTCTCTTTGCCTGGACTGAAAGGCCACCCGCCTCTCCCAACACAACGCTCTGAGCTGAGCCTTCAGGCCGGAAGAGCTGGATTCCTGGAAGGCGGTGCTGGGTGCTCCTCCTGGATGTGGCCAGAGAGAGATGGTGCGTGGCAGTTCTCCAGCTGCCGGGTGGGAAGGGAACCCTCCTGATTTTGCTGAGAAGGAAGAAGGTGGAGGTGGGCTTTGCCTGGAGGTGGAGGGCAAAGGCAGTTGGCACACAGCTGGTACCTCCCCAAGAGGAAGCCAAGGGCAGCTGGCAGGAACCCTATAACTTAGGTGGGAGGGGGCAGGTGGGAAGGCATGGGGGCGACAAAGTCTGCCCAGCATGGTCTTCTGGGTGGTGGCCCCGCTCAGGGCCCAGTCCAGAGTTTCCATGGTGAAGCTGCGGGGAGGGCCTGGGGCTGGGCGAGGTCGCGCCTTCAGCTCCGCCACGAGGCTCTTCTGATGGTAGCGGTGGGTGGCGCTGGCCTGCCCGGTGGGTGCCGCTACTGCTGCGCTCTCAGTTGGCGGTGGCCCCAGAGAGGAGGGTTGGGCGAGAGGGTGAGGCCGGTGTTCCGCATGCACTTTGGCCCCGGCGGGCTCCATGCAGGTCTTCTCCTCCTGGGGCGAGAAGAAGCAGGAACTCTTTGCATGCAGGGAAGCAGGAGGCCGCGGCGGAGGTGGCAGCGCCGAGGCCACTGAGGTCCCGAGAGTTTCAGCTACACCTCGATGATGTTGACAGAGGGCGATTTCATCTTCTGGAAAAGGGAGAGAGAGGGTCGTGGGAGCGAGCACGACCCCCAGAGCTGTTGGGGGCTCAGACCCCTCCCACTCCCTCTTGGCCAGGCTGTGCCCCCCCCCCGCACCTCAACTACGTCGCCCCCATTGCCCTAGAGAGCCGCCCGGCACCTTCGCTCCTTCGAAAAATGCGTGTCCAAAGTCCCCACATGCCATTTTCCCTTGCAAGATGGCAACCCGCCCTGGGTGGGTCCGGTTCCGGCGCCCTTCCCCCCCCCCCCCGACGAAGAGCGCTCTTCGTGATCGGCCAAAGGCGGCTTCCCCGGCGCTTGCCCCGCGCTTTTGCTTCAGCCGCGCAACCAGCATTCCGAGGAGAAGGAGGCGGTGGCGGCGCGGCGGCACATACCCGCTCCAGCCGCCGAGAGCCCCGAGGACTGGGCAGCAGCTCCCAGTCCCGCTGTCTCGGACTGGGCTGCCCGCCGTCGAGCTCCGCGCCCTAGCCCTCCTCCCCGGCAATGGTGGGCTGAGCCAAGCTCCCGCTGCTCCCCTTCCGAAACCCTAACCCCCCCACCTTGCTGCGGAGGAGACCCCCGGTGGGCCGCTCGGGCGTGCTGTGCTCCGAGGCAGGCTTGCTCTTCTCCTTGTTGTTGTTGGAGTCGTTGTCCTTGATGATGTCGTATTGCTTGCAGAAGAGGGCGATCACCGCTGCGGAAGCAAGGAGGAAGGAAGGCTGACGAGGGGGCCTCCATCGTGCAAGGGTCTCTCTCCCCCCCCCCCCCATTTTGACATGCTGGAGTTAGTGGCTGGTTGGTTCCCAATCTTTTATTTGCGCAAAAGTTCAACACAGCTCAGTCAGAAAAAGGAGCTCGCGACGCGTTCATTCGGCCCTGCGCCCCGAAATAAGCATTTCTACCCAATCTCCCGCGCATCTCCTTGATCCGGGGACTCTTCAGATTCACAGCTATTTTATCCTCTCAGAGCTGTTGCTTCTGCACAATGCTCGTCAAAACCCTAACCCAGGTGGCAACTGCCCATCGGGAACTGTGGGTGCGCCCCCACCATAAGCATCCGGCCCCTCTGCACTGCACATACAAGCGGCGAGGAGGAAAGGCTGCGCTTTGCTCAGGTCCTGCTTGCAAACTGGGTAGCCGCTTTGAGGTGCTCCCGCTCGCTTGGGCCTGATCCAGCTGCTGGGGCTGGGCTCTTCTGACGGAGCCGCGTTCAACGGGATGCTTCATTTGGCTGCGCAAGGCTGTCAGGCGTGGCCCTTCCGTGCAAAAAACGGTAGCCAAAACATGCAGGAAAGAAGAAGGAACTTTGGCTGTGCACCAAGAGACAAACTCCGAGCCAGGGCTAGTGGGATACTCACACACCCGGAAGGAACATAATGAGAGCGTGCTGGACGAGGCCCAAGGGAGCTTCCCACCCGCCTCACCTGCCCACATGAACAGCACAGCCACGATGATGACGATCTCGCCCGTCTGCAGCTGCCGCTCCTTGTCCAGCCCCTCCATGGTGATGTCTCCTGCCGAGAGAGAGAGAGAGAGAGGGTTGTGCTTCGGGAGGGAGGGACGCCCCGTCGGGCGAGGCAAGAGAAAGGAGGGGAGAGCAGCCGCCGGCTGGGCAGGGTCCCGCCGGCCCCTGCGTCTGGGCTGCCCACAGGTCACTGAGGGGGCCCCACCTGCCCAAGGACGGAGGCACGACGGAGCTTCCTGGCCCCCGGAGGAGACCCGGGACTGACTGGGGGGAGACAGACGGCGCTGGAGGGGGACAGGGGCGCCCAGCCGGTCAGAGAGGCTCCAAGGGGCGGTGGTGGGGTGGGAGAGGGGAAAGGCCCCCCGGGGCGCCTCGCCTACCCTGACTGGAGCTGTTGGACGGCAGGCGGTCACTCTGCTTCAGGGTGCGGAAGTGGACCCTCTTGCTGGCTTGGCTCTCGCCGTGCAGGCCGATGCTTTGCACCTGGATGACATAGTCGGCATCTTCGGCCAGGTCCCAGAGCACGCACGCCCGCGTCGTCGTGTTCACCTCCCGGATGAAGCGCTGCATCTGCCCGTCCTGCCGCTGCCGGGAAGGGGGGGGGAGGCCGTCAGAGCGGGTGAGGGCAGAGAGAGGGAGGGAGGAGAACATAGCCCCCCTTGGCTGAAAAAGGGGTTGGGGAGAGGGGGGATCCCGCCCCAGTGGGAAAATGAGAAGCAAGGGGGCAGTGGGGCTGCGGGACAGAGGAGTGGTGCGCCCCCCGCCTCACCTGCCTCCTCCTCCTCCTCCAGCCTCACCTGTTGCAAGATGGCGTAGCCGATGACGACGTCCCCTTCCGGGACATCCCACGAGACCATCGCGGAGTTGGCCTTGAGCTGGGTGACGGTGACGTTGACGGGCGGCGGTGGTCGATCTGTGAGGCAAGCAGGGATGGAAGGGTCACGGGTGGCTGGGCTGGACTGGATGACCCCAGGGGTCCCTTCCATCTCCGCCTCCGGGTTTCTCCTCCCTCCTGGTGGCTGGCACAAGTTGGTGCTGCTGCGGGGAGGACTCTGTCCAGGGAGCAGCGGCCTTTCCAGGGGATTTAGCACCCCTAGAGACTGAGGGGAGCAGGGCCTGGAAGGCAGCGGCAGCGTCCTTGATGCTGTTATACTGAAGGTGTAATTTTAGGGCTAAGAGTTATCATCTTGCAATGCAGTGCTTTCGTGCAAGCTGCTTTGAGCTTTAGTTTAAAACAAAACAAAACAAACAAAAAGAACTTAATCTGAAAACTAAAGCCATTTTCCCTCTAAAAGTGGTGAGTACAGATAGAAACGAGACCCAGGCAGAGCCGATTAAAGGTTATGAGCCCAGGACGCTTTATTTGTGTTGAAAAATGGACTGAACATCATGATGGAAGGGGCTCCCTAGGCCCGAGATTCTGACTGCGAGCTGAAGAATAAAAACTGGACAATGGTGGTGGAACGACCTGCTGGTGGACACAGGAACATTCCTTTCAGGAGTTTATAATACCGGGTCAGTGAGTTCCGAAGATCAATTAAGAATTGTCTGAAAAATATTGTTCCAGCATATTTTATTTTCTTATTTATAGCTCCACGTTCACTGTGCCTCCTTATTCATCTTTTACTCGGAAGGGCGAAAGGTTGTACAGTATAGTACTCTCCAAGGGGAAACAGGGAGAGTGGCTGGGGGGGAGAGAGAGCTGTAGGGAGCCTTGACACAAGGAAAGACCCTCCATCCCGCAGAAACACCTGCTCCTTCCGAGGCTTCTCCTCCTCCGAGAGCTTTTCACATTTGGACTCCGCAGTTCGCTTTCTCTTCCAGCTGACCTCCCCGCTAGTGGCGCTCGGCTGTCACAGTTGCGCCCTTCCGTTTCCTCAGATTCCTGGCAAATTGGCGCGCCCTGAACTCCGCTTGGTCCCCTGGCTGTGCCCCCCTTCAGCCACAGAGGCCCCCTTTCTTTGGGGGGGGGAGAGGCAGCAGGTTGCCTCCTGCTCTGGCTGGGCAGCCCTTTCCTGACCTCGGCCCCAGGGCCACTCCCTACCTCCAGCTACCTCGCCAGAGGAGACCCAGGGGTGGAGAGTGAGGGGAGGCAATGAACCCTCCAAGGATCTCCTTCTGCTCCTGCAGTTGTATTTTAAGCCGTTCATTTGAGAAACTTCTGCTGTTTTGAGGGCACCAGGCAAGAAGCAGGATGTCCCTCTATCTGACCGTTAAACGAATAAATGTATTTCTTGGAACTCTGCGGGCTTGACTGGCAATAGGTCCCCCCTCGCGTACCTGCCTGGTTTCAGACTCCCCGGGGAATAGCAGCTGCTGACACCACCTACTTTCCTTGCAAGCTGCACTTAAAAGTCCTAGGGGCCTCGGCTCAAAGTCAGCTATTATGTATTAAAAAGACGGACCCCACCAAGTAGGGAAGTCTGGGGGGTGGAAGCCGGCGTGTAAGGCCCGGGTGGGTGGAAAGAGGTCAAAAGGTGTCCTCTTCCAAGCGAGGGAGAGTCGGGCCTCTTGTCTTGGGCAGCTGGAAGTAAAGCAGCCGCGCCGGTTTTTGGCCGGATTCCGGGCAAAGCAGGCCAAATTGAGGGGATCGTGACCGTGCGTGGGGTGGTTTGGGGACGTCAGGCGTCAGAATGGGCCAGAGTCACCTTCTCCTCCTGGGCCAAGGGCAGCGGAGTGGCCGCAGGGTGCCAGGAGGTGCCCCCTGCCAGGAGACCTTTGCCACTGCCGGAGAGGAGGCGGAGGCCGGAGAGGTGGGCAGAGGCTCCTTCTCACCCAAGCGAGGCCAGCTGGCAGCCGCGGCCTTCCCTGGAGCCAGGCTTTTACTCTAATGAAATTGGCCGGGGTTCCTCTCGCGGCTGCCAGGAACAAGGTGCTTCGAGAGGGGCCCGAGCCTGCCTTGGCCGCGGCGCTGCTGCCCCGATCCGGCTGCTTCCGCGGGATATGGGCGGCCACTGACGCAGCCGAGCAGGGCAGGGCAGAGCTGGGGCCAAAGAGACCCCCGCCTTTCCCACCCCCTCCCTCGCCCTCCGACGGCCTTCGTCGGGGTGCGGGGCAGCCCGGGTTCAGCACCAAGGCCAGCGCCCCGAGAGACGACCTGCCGGGCCTGCGCTGGGGGTCGAAGCGGATGCGCGCGTGTGGAGAGCGCGCTGGTCTCAGGCGCCGATCCTGACCCCCGGGGGCCTTTTCTCTCCCGCCTCCCGCCCCGCACGGAGCCCCGGCACTTACTTGCGCGCACGAGGCACAGGTCGCAGCTGACCAGCACCAGCATGGCCGCCGGGCCGAGGTACGCGGGGAGCGGAGCCATGGCCGCGGCCGGGCGCAGCCCTTGCTCATGGAGCCCGGCGAGGCGACGGCGAGGCTCCGGGCGCTCACGGGGCGGCCAGCGCGGGCCCCTCCGCAGTCTCCGCCGCAGCGGCTCCCGCCGGACGGGTCAGTGCCAGTGCCGCGCTCCCGGCTGCGGAGCCTCCTGCTCTTCCGCCGCCTTGCGGCTCCATCCAGGCGGGCCGAGGCGTCCGCAGAGCCCAGCGGAGGAGCCCTGCCCAGCGGCCGAGGCCCGGTTCCGCTGCGGAGAGTGTTCGGGCGGCGGCGGCGGCGGCCGCAGCATCAGCTGGAGAGGTAACGCGGTCCCTGCAGCACCAGCCGCGCTCCGTCGTGGAGACGGTCGCGCCGCCCAGTTGGCGCCGCCTCCGCCTCGCCTCCCCGCGAGGGCACCAGCTGCTCCGGACCTGAGTGGCCACTGGCCGGAGCCCGGGAATTCGGGCAACAAGGAGCCCCCGCCGACGTCACGCCCCGGTCAGGGTCGTGGGGGGGCTCTTTGGCGGGGTTCCGACCTGGCACCCTATGGGTTTATTTGGGGGAGGCGCAGAGTAAGGAAGGGCCGCCCTCCGCGCAAAGCAGAACCGAAGTTGCACGTGGGGAAAGCCCTCCGGGATCATCGGTGGGGCAAGGAGGTTTGCAGGGGGTTGGACTCGATGACCCTTGGAGCCCCATCCCGCTCTGCCCTTTTGTGATTCTATTATGTCATTCAGTCCCAATAAGAGCGGGATCAGACCCCTCCTTGCGATTTGCATAAGAGAAACGTGGCTACGTGAGGCAAGACGTGTGTTTGGAGGGGGGTATATTTGCCAGGTCCAACACAGGAGCCACTCCTGGGCCCGCTCGGAGAGAGCCAGGGCGGTGAGCTGGTCTTTCGAGCTCGCAAAAAACTACAACTTCCGTAGTTTGGGCGTCCCCAAAGGATTATGGGAGCTGTAATTTGGCACCCTGGGAACTTAAGGCACCCTGGGAACTGTAGTTTTCTATAGGGGCCGAGACTATTCCCTGCAGCCTTTCCCAAGGGGACTCTAGGAGTGGTACTTGTGAGAGGGTCTCCTGTACACCCTGAGCAAGCTACACTTCCCAGCACCCTGGGGACTATTGCTTGCTCAGGGCGTTGAGGGTTGTGATACCCTTTGCAGAACTACGGTTCCCAAAACAGGTCCAAAATCCCATTCCTCTTCCTATATAACTCTGGGAACTGTAGCTCGGTGGGGGAAACAGCCCTTGGTGTCTTAAATAAACTATAGTACCCATGATTTCTGCCAAATGATTCAGGAAAGGGAACTAGCAGCCTCCAAACAACTCCTGGCGCCCTGAACAAACTACAGTTCCCAGGACTTTCCCAAAGCATCCTGGTAGCCCACTCTGGTAAGTGCAGTTCCTTTGGGGGTCAATCACAACCCCCAGCACCCTGAATCTGCATCGTTCTGCATTTCCCTTTGGACTTGTCACTAGGGGGAGCCAGAGGAGGGACAGGACGGGGCCCCATTCTACAGTTTTGTTTGCTTGAGCTGCAGGCCTCCCAGCTGTCTGGATTTCTTCTGCCACTACCCTCATAAAAAAACATGGATTTTTAAAAGACGCAAGAAATAAAGAGTACAGTAATATATTTATGTGGTCCATGAAATCAATTTGGAACTTCAGACTTTGTGTGGGCACAAACAAGATCTCCATCTCATCCATTCAGACATTATGTTTTCCCCTCCCTGTGTGTGCAGGCAGATGTGAAATGACTCTCAGCTCAGTTTTTAAAAAAATGTGTCATGAGATTCAGCCCCAAGAGAAGCATTAAATCAAACATGGGTTTCTCTATACTTTTAAAAGAAGTGGACAACAATAATTTTGTGGCTAAGACAAAAAGCCACTTCTCAGAGGGACTCATTACCATCTCTCACCTGTGTCAGGAAGGAGGTGGAGACAATAAATAAGCTCTTGGGGATCCATTAAATTAAAACCACAAAGAAATACACAAGCACGGTTTCTTTGAATGCAGCATAGAAGGAAACAGAAACTTGTTACAGGACAAATCAGAATTTAATGTGAAAAAACTTCTCTTTATTTAATAAATTGTCCTAGCAGCTACTAATACTATAGCTGACATGGTACCAGAATCCATACAGCCAGCCTTCTGTACTGCTCTGCAAAAACAACTTTTGCCAGGGAGGTGAACAGAAGGGGCACAGGGACGACCACAGCATGCAGAGCAGGCTTAGAACTTGCACTACATTTAACTGTATTTACAAAGTCAAATCTGCAATCTTTCCTATTCCAGAATGCTCAGGATCTCATACAACGTGATATTAATAACAAAATTATATACACACATATACTTTTTTAAAAATAACATTTTTTGCACAGCATATTAAGTTTGCTTTCTATTTGTTTCCAGAAGGTATTGCTCCCCAAGGCCAAAGCAGCACAGCTTGTCTTCTTATAGGACTGTTCTCATAGAATCATAGAGTTGGAAGAGACCACGAGGGCCGTCCAGTCCAACCCCCTGCCAAGCAGGAAACGCCATCAAAGCATTCCTGACATATGGCCATCAAGCCTCCACTTAAAGACCTCCAAAGGAGGAGACTCTACCACACTCCTTGGCAGCAAATTGCACTGCCGAACAGCTCTTACTGTCAGGAAGTTCTTCCTAATGTTTAGGTGAAATCTTCTTTCTTGTAGTTTGAATCCATTGCTCCGTGTCCGCTTCTCTGGAGCAGTAGAAAACAACCTTTGTTGTTTCTAGGCCTTTGACCATTTTGGTTGCCCTCCTCTGGACATGTTCCAGCTTGTCAGTATCCTTCTTGAACTGTGGTGCCCAGAACTGGACACAGTACTCCAGGTGAGGTCTGACCAGAGCGGAATACAGTGGTACTATTACTTCCCTTGATCTAGATGCTATACTCCTATTGATGCAGCCCAGAATTGCATTGGCTTTTTTAGCTGCTGCATCACACTGTTGACTCATGTCAAGTTTGCGGTCTACCAAGACTCCTAGATCCTTTTCACATGTACTGCTCTCAAGCCAGGTGTCACCCATCCTGTATTTGTGCCTTTCATTTTTTTTGCCCAAGTGTAGTACTTTACATTTCTCCCTGTTAAAATTCATCTTGTTTGCTTTGGCCCAGTTGTCTGATCTGTTCAGGTCATTTTGAAGTGTGATCCTGTCCTCTGGGGTATTAGCCACCCCTCCCAATTTGGTGTCATCTGCAAACTTGCTCAGGATGCCCTCAAGCCCATCATCCAAGTCATTGATAAAGATGTTGCATAAGACTGGGCCCAATACAGAACTTTGTGGAACCCTGTGGCACAGGATGGGAGACACCGGGCCTCACTGAAGAGAGCCGCCTCACTGAACCGAATTTCAGGGTGCTCCACAACATGGCTCCCCATGTTACGCAGTTTGCGTGCCAACACGCGATTCAATAGTTTCCTGGATTTCTCCAAGGCCTGCGGGTTATGGCTGTCGCGCCACACTCTCCTCTTGAGCAGCGTGGACCAAAACAAGGTTGGACCAGGGAACAAGGCAGCAAGCCCATCAAAGTCCTTCTTTATATTAAGCAACAAGTCCACGCTCTTCCTGTACGCAAGATCATTTCCCCCCAGCTGGATAATGATGATATCGGGGGGGGGGGGAACCGCAAGCAGCAAGCTTGAGCCATCACAGCAGGCATCAGCTCTTCCCAACGCATACCACGCCTTGAAATCCAGGAAACAACACACACATCAGCTGGCAAGCCTAGGTTGTTGCCAATGCTACGATCGCAAACCCGCACTCACGCCCAGTGCACGATGCTGTGCCCACAAATCCAGATTTGAACTGAAGGTGAAGCTGCGGAACGAAGGGAGGAGAAAGAGAGGTAAGTGGTTGCAAGCTATAGATCCTTACGTATGTACCCCTTATAGGCGTTCAACTTCCAACGGCCCAATTCCTTGATCCTGTCTGTAGGGAGGCCTAAATGCACTGCAGAGGTTGCAGCCCCTATCCTGAAAGAATGGGCGACATATTCTTTTGCTGGAAACCCCATTGTGTCAATTGCCATATGTAGGACACGCGTGAATTGGTGCCTCATCAGCCGAGAACCGTCCTCATGACTGAATAGTGGGCCAGAGCCAGCAGGTCTCAGACACAAATAATGCCTAGTGTCCTTTACAGGACAGGGACCTTGGTGCTTGGAAGCTGCTAATTCTAACCAGGCACCCTTGCCACACTGATCCGTTTTTTGAACTCCGAATATGCACTAACAGTTCGGCGCTGGATAGCTGAATGTCGTTTAAAAGAAGGCCACGGTAGCCATTGTTTGAATGTTTTTCCACCACTATCTCCCTGACCCTGAGGGCAGCAAAGAAGGAGATGGCATAGGCTGCAGAGAGCAATCGTGCTTCATATCTAGACCAACAAATAGACCTCAATTTTTTGCGAACTAAGCAGAGGATGTCATAAGTTATCGGCCTACGCCCTTCGACTTTTGTGGGCTGGAGCCTGCCCCAACCATCAATTGCCCTGTGGACGATGAAGTCCACACAAGGGTCCAAAGAGAATATAGATTTACTGAAAAATGTGATTGCAGCTGAATGTATTTTTAAAGTTTTAGCTGCCCACCCCAGAGTATACTGATGTTCCAAATATTGTAATTCGTGGTCTGTAGTAGGCGGGATGTTGTGTGCGAGGGCTAGAACTTTGCACCGGTAATCAATAAAATTATACTAGACTTTATTGTAGGACTGGAGGGTAGAGGGGGCCACGGAGGCCAATACGTATTAGTCAGAAGGAAGAATGCTGAAACAGTGATCTGTGAGGCTGGTCAGAAGCAGGTTTGAAGGCCAGCTCAGTGGCGATGCAGGGCAAGGGGGGGGGGGCAGCGTGGGAAAGGAGCGACATGAAGCAAAAGAGAATAAAAGCGGCAGACTATCTATTGTCTGGGGTGGCCTCTTTGGAGCGTGAGCCCAGAGGAGATGCCCCTCAATGCGCTGTTGACGCCGCTCTAATAAAACAAAGTTGCACCCTCGTGCCTGTTTCCCCCTCATTTGTCTAACAATTCCCATGCAAGGGTTCACTACCAACTCCCACAACTTGCTGCCCGTGCCGCATGCCCTTTTATTTTCTTCTAAACAACAGAATTCTCCTATTTTATATCAGCCAGTTTCTTTCAAGCAGCTGAATTTGCTAATGTCTGTGGATAAATCTCCCCAGGGCCTTTGGATGATGGTATAGGAGATTCTCACCCCCCTTCAAATTCAGAAGAGTTTCCAAGTGACTAAGAGGAGAGTCTGGCTGCTGTGCAAGTAAGGAAACTTCTCCCTCGTTGCTCTCGCCTAAAAATAATGTAACAATTAATTTAAAAAAGATCGAACAACATTACAGCTCAGTTACAGAAATGCAACCGCGCGCCTTTTTAAGAGCAACCTCTGGCCAAACAACAGCCCGGCGACCCAGGGCCGGTGCGTCAATATAAGCGGACTAGGCCGTCGCCTAGGTCGCTGAAATGGAGGGGGCACTATTCCGCCGCCCCCGCCTCTGTGAGTGAGGTGAGCAGGAGCCTTGGAGCGCCCCAGGACGGAAGTCCGCGGCCAATTCCCCTTGGCAAGCGCCGAGTCCTCCTGCGGGGCTTCAGGGATGTGCAGCCTGGAAGGAAGGCGAAACCTCGCGACCAAGGGGGCTGCTGAGAGAGAGCGCGAGTGCGTGCATGGGGGGGGGGAGCCACCAGGCCTGGGGCGCCTCTGCCCAACCACTCACCCTCCACGGGCCCGGAGGAAGGGACGAAGGCCTCTGCCTCGCCACCCAGCTGCACCTTCAGCCTCTTGGACATGCCCCCGCCCATCTCGGCCCTCCCAACGCAGGGACACGCTCCGCCCCAGCAGCACCCGCGTGCCCCAGAGGGAGGGAGAAGCTGGGGGTCAGCAGGTGGGGGCGAAGGCGAGCCAGGCTTGGCCTCCCAAAAGCTTGCCGCAGCTCACGGGGCGCCCAGGGGCCGTCAAGGCAGGTGCTCGGCTCCCGCCGCTGGCCCTTCTCCCGCCATGGCTGCCGCCGCGCACCTGGCTGGGCTCCAAGCAGGCAGCCGCGGGGCGGGAGTGTCACTGGGTCCGCTCCTCCTCCTCCTCCTCCTCCTCCCCCCTCGGTGGGGCTCTGAACTCCGTGTAGGTGAGTTTAAACTTTTATTGATGAAAAGTAAACTGTTCAGCATAAGTCTGTCATGATATTAACACGTATTTTCATTTTAGGCAGGCTAAATCATTTCGATTAATGACACAGCACTTCCTGTCGAGAATCCCAGCAAAACAATTTTGCATAGGTGTACACCACACATTTCATTAAAGTGCGCAGCCAGGGAATTCCCCCCCCCCAAAAAAAACCCCATTTATTGAGTACATAATCATAAAAGGACATCATTTTTATTCATCAAACTAATGAAACAAAATCTTCACTATTTCTTTTAAATTAACAACCAAACTTTACTTTAAAAATACAATCTTAAGTGAGACACAAATTAC
Organism: Zootoca vivipara; assembly: GCF_965207765.1. Taxonomy (NCBI): domain Eukaryota; kingdom Metazoa; phylum Chordata; class Lepidosauria; order Squamata; family Lacertidae; genus Zootoca; species Zootoca vivipara. The sequence continues at coordinate 119,402,494 of NC_142586.1, forward strand.
TATCTTTTTCTTTTTCTTTTTTGCTGCAGTGGTAACCAAGAGTATGCAAAGATGCATTAAATTTTCATGATTTTTATTTTTAACCAGATAATGAGCTAACCCAAATTGACCAAAACTCATTATGGTTTCTAAATCCTCCTGCTCTGAAATATGAGACTTCACTCACCAGGTGTTATAGACTTAAATTCCTCAAGCACATCATTGTAATTAACTGAGGAAGCCAATTCTTGTTCAATGTACAAAATCAAGAGTGAGTTGGGAGGCTGCTGGGACATTGAACTTCTTAGTTTGTTTTTTTACATGTCCTAGTTTTGAAAAGGCTCTTTCACATGAATAGCCTGCAACAAATAAAACTACAAAGCACTGAATAGATTTATAAAAGGCCTGGAAAATGGAAGACCAATCTGATTCCCTTAGCCCAGTGGTTTGGGACTACAACTCCCATCATCCCTAGCTAACAGGACCAGTGGTCAGGGATGATAGGAATTGTAGTCCCAAAACAGCTGGAGGACAAGGTTTGGCCACCACTGCTTGTTGTTGTTGTTTAGTCGTTTAGTTGTGTCCGACTCTTCGTGACCCCATGGACCAGAGCACGCCAGGCACTCCTGTCTTCCACTGCCTCCCGTAGTTTGGTCAAACTCATGTTCGTAGCTTCGAGAACACTGTCCAACCATCTTGTCCTCTGTCGTCCCCTTCTCCTAGTGCCCTCAATCTTTCCCAACATCAAGGTCTTTTCCAGGGAGTCTTCTCTTCTCATGAGGTGGCCAAAGTATTGGAGCCTCAGCTTCACGATCTGTCCTTCCAGGGAGCACTCAGGGCTGATTTCCTTAAGAATGGATAGGTTTGATCTTCTAGCAGTCCATGGGACTCTCAAGAGTCTCCTCCAGCACCATAATTCAAAAGCATCAATTCTTCGGCGATCAGCCTTCTTTATGGTCCAGCTCTCACTTCCATACATCACTACTGGGAAAACCATAGCTTTAACTATACGGACCTTTGTAGGCAAGGTTTGGCCACCACTGCTTAGCCAAGAGAGAAAATGGAGATTAGACTTCCATTGAGAGAGAAAATGGAGAATGCGGGGGGGGGATGCATGCACACAAAACAGAGCCAGTAATTGCATGTTTTCAGAGGTTTCCCTCACAACCAGACTAAATTGTACAGTACAGATGATTATGTTAGTTTTGCTTGTTTCAAAAAGTGCAAATCACCAGCCACTACTTTTATATAAATTCTATTTGTGTCAGGTCCCTGTAGATAAAGCTGAGGCTCCAATACTTTGCCCACCTCATGGCCCGGGGGGGGGGGCACAACTTCAGAAGGTGATCTCGCCTAGGGCGCAAAAAGCCCTAGCACCGGCCCTGCGGCGACCGAGCACTTCGCTCTGGAGGAAAAGGGAGCCCCGCCCTCTTATTTATAGCCCTGTCCCCGTGGGCGTGGCCTGTGGGGAGGGAGGCGTCAAAGGCCCCCAAGAAGCCCCGCCCCCACAGCCCAGCTGCGTGAGCGCAGGCGGAAGTCCGCGAGTCTCTCCCGAAATCGCTGTCTGTTGGAACGTCGAGGATACTTAAAACTAGAAGTAAAAAGCCGCTGGCTGTCAAGTGAGCAGGGCGCTTCCTTCCGGGTGGGGTCTCGCTAGAGCGGAGCTGCGCAGGGTCCGAGGGGGCGCAAGGGCAAGGAAGCCGGGGACGGGGCGGGCTCCCGGGCCGGGCGGGGGTGCCCCTTTGGACACAGTCAAGGAACGGAGACAGGAGTGCCTGGCGTGCTCTGGTCCAGGGGGTCACGAAGAGTCGGACACGACTAACAACTAAACAACAACAACAACAAGGAACGGAGAGGCAAGACGGGGGGGGGGCAGAAGGAATACGAAACAGGGGCCTGGAAAAAAGAATTCTGCCTCCCTGGGCTTGACCCAAGGTGCCTCTGCGCCGCCTTCGCCCCCTTCCGACGGCAGAGAGCGAGCGAGCGAGCGAGCGACCGACCGACCCCGCCGGCCTCCTTGCCGCTCCCGCCAGCAGCACCGCCGCCTGCCTGCCTGCCTGCCTGCCCGGCCGCCCTCCCGCCCTCCGAGGGGCTTCGGGCACCCTCCGCCCCGCCGAGAAGGTAGGGGACCGAGGCAGACCTGCTCCGGGCAGAGGCGGGCGAGTTGGGCGTCGGCGTCGGGCGCGGTCTCTTGAGCAGGGCAGCCCCGAGCAGCGCCTTCAGCTGCTTGCGATTCTTTATTCAATGTCGGAAGATCACAGGTCAGTTTGCAGGGGGTTGGCTTAAATGACCCTTGGGGGTCCCTTCCAACTCTAAGATTCTATACAAACACAACATAGTGTAATATAGTAATAAACATAATAAATCCCCCCCACATACACACATTTAAAAGACCAGAGATTATTCAGCAGCCCCAGGCCTGCATGGCAAGGTGTGGCTGGGCTACCCTGGGGGGTCCCGTCCAACTCTAGTACCATTCCATGAGTCTGGCATTTCCGCCAGGCACCTAATGGTGTTTTTCTGGCTTCAGGTATCACAGCGCAGCTCAGACGGTGTCAGGAAGGGGGGGCAGCACACAGCCCCCTTTTTACCCTTTGGTCACCCCCATGCGAGGGGGCACAGTTGGAGGGCGGGAGCTCCAGCACAGGCCGCTCTTGCCCTGGCAGGCCCAGCATGGCACCCTCCTCCCTGCCTGCTCTTTGGCAAGGCTGCTGGGCGCAGAGGCAGGGATTGGCTGGAAGGAGCTGCCAGAGTTTGGCCCCTGCCAGCCCCCAGCCATCCAGATCCGGCTTCTGGGGACTTTTGACCCTTGGGCTTTTCAAGCAGATCTCTGCCCGGTCCCTGGAATCGATCCATTCTGTTGATCATTCCCAAGCAGCTTGGAGAGAGCCCAGTCCAGGCAGTGGCAGCGTTTCCTTGGCAGAGGTCATTGCGTTCCCCTTTCTTTTTCTCCGTTTGGCTTTGACCACGTCCTTCTGACGAAGTATTCTGTGCCAGTGGAGACGAAAGAGGTGCTGACCCGCTTGCTTGGCTTTCCTCTCACGCTTCTCCAGCTGCCTGCCAACTCCACAGTTGAGTTGGAAGAGATCCCAAGGGTCATCTAGTCCAAGCCAGGCAACGAAGTAATCTCAACTCACAGCCTCCCATCCAAAGACAAGGAAATGAGCAGCTATCTGACTATTAGATGACATCTGAAGGCAGCCCTCTATCGGGATGTTTTTAATGTTTGAGGTTTACTATGTTTTATATGTACTGTAGGCCACTCAGAGTGTCTGGGGAAACCCAGCCAGATGGGTGGGGTATAAAGAATAAAATTATTATTTGGTTTTTCAAATTACAGTTTTACAATCACATATCCAACATACCATACAACATAAAGACAAGATTCCATAGAATCTCCTGGGCTTCCCTCCTCCCCTTTTTGGGTCTGATGATTAACATCTTTTATAATAATCCAAATCTTTTACATCTCCATTATATCCAAAATTCACCATTAAACTACAAGTGTAGTCAAATGCAGCCAAGCTTCTAGTCCTCATACCGGTAGAAGTTGACCTGCACTGGACATGGCAGTGTGCAGGACGCAAAGCACTCGCCCTTTTCTCATAGCGGTTGGTCTCTACGAAATACTCCACCAAACCTCAAACGCTACAGTTGAATCTGGTTTTGCCTGATGGCGTGAAGGTGCGCCCAGCCTTCTCTTGGGGATCTGTCCCTGGGAACGCTTGTGAATGGAGAGGAGGCACCCCTCCCCTTCTTGCTGTGGGGCCAAACCAAGTGCTGCTTCGCCTCCCCTTCTCTCCCTCTCCTCCTCCAGCAAGATGGCGTCGCAGAAGCTGCAGGTGGCCGTGGTTGGGGCAGGGGCTGCTGGTCTGTGCGTCGCCCGCCACATCCTTGCCTCGCCCAAGACGTTTGCTCCTCCTGTGGTGTTCGAAGCCTCTGGCTGCCTGGGAGGCACCTGGGTTTACTCTGAGGAAGAGGCTGAGGGGCGGCCCACTCACTCCAGCATGTACCGGGACCTCAGGTAACCACCCGGGGATGTGGCCCCCTCTTTTGCCCCTGTGTGTGTGTGTCTTGGGTCCCTGGGGGACAAGGGAGTTCATGCAGTGGCTGCGGCCTATTTCCCCTCCTAGGACTAACCTGCCCAAGGAGGTGATGGCCTTTCCTGACTTCCCCTTTGACCCGGCGCTGCCTTCCTTCCTCCACCACTCGGATGTGCTGGCCTACCTGGAAAGCTACGCGGAGCACTTTGGGGTCCAGGATCACATCCAGGTGAGACTCAGGTAGAGGGTGGGGGGTGAGAGACCTCTCCACCATGAACCTTGCCTCACCAGGAGGCAAGGACAGGGTGTCTTGGCTGCACATTAACAAAACCTCAATCATTTAGGTTCAAAGCTCCATTCACAAAAAAGCCTGTCTAATCATAAACTCCAGATCCCTGACAGCAGCCCCTAATGCTTAGAAAAGGAAGAGCAACATACAGTGGTACCTTGGTTTTCAAACATCTCCATTGACAAACATTGTGGTTTTTAATGCCGTAAACCTGGAAGTAGATGCTTTGGTTTTTGACCACGCCTTGGAAGTTGAGCTCACCATACGCCTTCCATTTTGAGTTTTCCGTTTGGAGGTTTCGGTTTTCGAACGTTTCAGAACTTGAATGGTCTTTTGGAATGCATTACATTTGAAAACTGAGGTACCACTGTATCTGCAAAGGCATCTGCAAGGTAAGCTCAGGAGGAGCCTGTGACTCTCCTCTGAGCCCCAGATCTCCAACCAAGGAAAACAGGGAAAGGGTCAGAACCAAATGTTGCAATTCACTGAAAAATGAATCTCTGGACTGGCTTGCTGGGAAAACTTTAGAAATTCATAAGGAATCACTTCTTGTATCCATCTTCTCAGTTCCAGTGGCCTATAGGACCCAGGGAAGTGAGGTATAAGGGGAGGGGTGAGAGAGCCCCCCATAATCCCTGGGATGTACAGTCCCTCCGCAGGACTTTCCCAAGGAGTCATGACCCCCAAGAGCAGGGGTCAGCAAACTTTTTCAGCAGGGGGCCGGTCCACTGTCCCTCAGACCTTGTGGGGACCCGGACTATATTTTGAAGGGGGAAAAATGAACCAATTCCTATGCCCCCCAAATAACCCAGAGATGCATTTTAAATAAAAGGACACATTCTACTCATGTAAAAACATGCTGATTCCTGGGCTGTCCGCGGGCTGGATTGAGAAGGTGATTGGGCCACATCTGGCCCCCAGGCCTTAGTTTGGGAACCCCTGCCCAAGCGTGTCAGACTGAGAAGCATCTGAGTCCCAATGCCTACCTGTCCCCTAGTGGGATGCTTTCCTTTGTACTGTGATGAAGTACATGTGGAAGACTATTTGAGTGACAGCGGCAGGCCTGGACCTCAGGTTCTGCCTGAGACCCCCCCCCCACCTTTTCTGTGGCAGACCTATGATGTCTGGATGATGCAAGTCAGAGGGAGGGGGAGGCCACAGCAGCAAGGGACTCAGGATCTTTTTTGGTCCAACATCAAGAGTACCCCTGAGCATTCGGCATTTCTCTGGCCACTAAGAACCTAAGAAGAGCCTGCAGGATCAGGCCAATGGCCCATCTCCTCCAGCATCCTGCTCTCACCACACCAGAACAGGACCCAAGCACAAGAGCTGGGAATAGGCAGTCCCCATAGATCTGGGGCAGGGACTCTCGGGCTGGTTGTGCCCCACCATCTTGTGTCAGACCTCTCTAAGCTCATTCCAGAGCTGTGGCTTCTCTGGGTCCCAGCAAGGGGCTCCTCTGCCCCGCAGAGGCCTTTCCCTGCCCACTGCTGGGTCTCCACTGGCCCCCTCCCTGCCCGACCAGGTCCCAAATCTCCCCTGAGGGCCTTCTTCTCCCTCCTGCAGTTCCAGAGTGAGGTGAGCCACATCCGGCCTGTGCCCAGCAGCGAGGGCCAGCCAGGGGGCTGGGAGGTCACAGCCACACACCAGGGGCCAGAGACAACCCAGAAAGTCACAAAGCACTTTGATGCCGTCATGGTCTGCACTGGGTGAGTTGAGCAAGGAAAGTCAAAATCACTTTCGCCCAGTGCCCAGGGTGGGGGGTGGGGGAAGCGTGACTTGGCAGCAGGAGCCGTGGAAATCATTGCAAGCAAAGTATGAGTTAGCGGCACCAGGAGGCTTCATGGAATGGTCTTCCCCTGGGTCCTGCATCAGTCAGGCCTCCTACAATCTCTGCCCTTTATGGGTGTAGACAAGCTGGGGTGGGGTCAGAAGGGGGCAAGAAAGAGGGTCCGAGGAGGGGAGGTGAAAGGGGGTTGGGTGTGCTTTGCCTGGAAAGGAAAAGACCAAGGAGGGGACATGATCACACAATAGGGCTAGAGGGGTGTGGTGGTAAGAGTCCTAGGACAACCAGTTACTGAGATGGGGGGGCCCTCGCTGGAGATCTTGGGATTCCTTTGCTCTGGATTCTCAACACTGAGCGGGGGGGGGGGGGGTGCAGTCATAGAATCAGAGAATCGTAAAGTTGGAAGGGATCCCAAGGGTCATCTAGTCCAACCCCCTGCAATGCAGGAATCTCATTGGCTGATGTCAAGTGCCCAAGGTGACTTGAACTGGTTGGGCTGGGGAGAGGGCCAGGGACCATTTTCAGGATCTCCCCCTTCCCAATTTCATCAGGGAGAGGCAATCATGTTCTCTTAGTCTCTGGGAACCAATCAGGGCAGAGGTGGGGGCAGGGGGGCGGGACCTGGCTGGTCATGTGTCTTGACAATCCTGTTTTTGCAGCCATTATGCCAACCCATTCATCCCTCCCATTCCTGGCCTGGACAGCTTTCAAGGTAAGGACAAAGGAGGAGCCCCAAGGCAGCAGCCAGGGAAGGGGGCTCTTCCGATGTAACCCCCCCATCCCGTTTCCCACAGTGGCCAGCCAGGGCCAAGCAGGGCCTGAAGGCCAGCTCTCCCCCCTTTCCTCCCAGTAGCTAACCTTCACAGGTAGACTGCTGCGGAAGCTGAAGGTTCTGTGCAGCTGACGCGACTAAGAGCCAGTGGTGGGCAGGTCCTCTTGAAAGCCGAGGGCGGGTCTTGTTGCTGCCAGTTCTGTATGTTTGCCTTGTGTGGATAAGCCGTTCCTTTTGTCTGTCCAGAGTCTCCTGCTGGTGGTCACATTTGTTGGGATGACACCCCCCACCTTCAGGAGCCTCCTCCATCATTGCTTCTGTCTCCGCTTTTATGCAATTTGGTGCTCTCTCAAGAGTTGCTGGTCACCCAGTCTGGCCAGATGGGCAGCCCAGAATAAGTAGAGAAACAAATGTGCCCCTCCAACCAGTTCTGGGGGCCACACTCCCCATATGCTAAAGCATAACTAAAGGGCTTCCTGCTGGTGTTCCCCTCAGGTCCCAGTGCCTCCTATGGGTACACTTCTTCTTCTTCTTCTTCTTCTTCTTCTTCTTCTTCTTCTTCTTCTTCTTCTTCTTCTTCTTCTTCTTCTTCTTCTTCTTCTTCATATTACCCTATATAATAAAGTCCCTGTGTCTCTGCGTCCAGATTCCGTGTGTCCCTGGGTTACTGCACATATGCCCCAGGGACACAGGGATTGGAGGCAGAGACAACCGCCGCTCCGAAGCCCTGTCTCATGCTGGAGGTGCGCTGCGAGGCGGCGGGGGAGAGAAGCGTTCCTCCCCCCCGCCGCCTTGCCACGCACCGCCGGCATGGGACAGTACTTCCTCGGCTACGGCAAGCAGGCGAGCCACCGCCAAGCCAGTCCCGGAGCCGAAGTATGGCGTGGCGGGGGTTTTCGCTGTTTGCTTCCCCCTGGGGGGAAGGCAAACGCAGGGCAGTCCTCGGAGAAGGAGCGCAGTCCTGGCCAGATCGCCGGAACCCTGAGCTCACTTGGCACCCTTCCAGCGCCCTCCAGCGCCCGGCGCCGTGGTTCTCCGCGCCACTAGCCTCTATGGCTAGGACGGGCCTGGGCAAACGGCGAAAAGCCCCTGCTGCAGGGTTGCTGGCTCTGTCGGGTGGGGGGGAGGGAGAAGCAGAAGATCTGATCGGTCTTCGGCTTCTCCCTCCCCCCGCCCAACAGAGCCGGCAACCCCGGGATCTGTGCTTTCTGTTGGCGGTGGGGGGGAGAGGAACGAACAGAGAGAAAGGGCTTCTTCTTCTTCTTCTTCTTCTTCTTCTTCTTCTTCTTCTTCTTCTTCTTCTTCTTCTTCTTCTTCTTGTTATCTGATTGTTGTGCTGTCTATTAGTAGCCTTTCTATTCTCTTCTTTTTATCATGCTTTGTAAAATATATTCTTAATGTTGCACCCCAGAGCCTAGGGCTTGCCGATCAGAAGGTCGGCAGTTCGAATCCCTGCGACGGGGTAAGCTCCCGTTGTTCAGTCCCTGCTCCTGCCAACCTAACAGTTCGAAAGCATGTCAAAGTGCAAGGCATTTCCGTGCGCTGCTCTGGTTCACCAGAAGCGGCTTTGTCATGCTGGCCACGTGACCTGGAAGCTGTATAACGCCAATAACGCGAGATGAGTGCCACAGCCCCAGAGTCATCCGCGACTGGACCTAATGGTCAGGGGTCCCTTTACCCTGGGATCTGTCCATAAACGGTGGAATATACTAATTTGGGGTGGGGGAGCAGGTGGGGAGACCCTGGCCAGGAGAGGAGCTGTGGGCTGCCCCGTGGGCAAGAGAAGGCTGCCTGTGGGCAGGGGGAGCAATGTCCCTTCCAACAACCTCCCTTTTGATCTCCTCTCCAGGCCGCCTCCTGCACAGCCACTCCTACCGGCGCCCGGAGCCCTTTGCTGGGCAGAGGGTGGTGCTGGTGGGTGCCGGCCCCTCCGGAGTCGACCTGGCACTGCAACTGGCCCCTCTGGCTGCGCGGGTGGTGCTGAGCCACCAGGGCCCTCTGGTCTGTGGGCTGCCCTGGGATGTGCTGCAGGTCCCTCCTCTGGCCCGGGTGTCGGCAGAGACGGTGGTGCTGAGGGACGGCTCTGTGCTGCCAGCCGACGCCTTGATCCTCTGCACCGGCTACCGCTACCGCTTCCCTTTCCTGGACTTGGCACAGCTGGGCTTGCGGGAGACGGAGTATGGGGTGGGGCCCCTGTACCGGCACCTGGTGGCCCCCCAGCACCCGTCGCTGTTCCTGGTTGGCGTCTGCCAGCAGATCTGCCCCTTTCCGCATTTCCACTGCCAGGCGCTCTTTGCCCTCGCGGTGCTGGAGGGGGGCTGCCCTCTGCCCTCTGCCGCCGAGATGGAGGCCGATGCCCAAGCGCAGCTGGAGCGGCACCTGCGCGAGGGGGGTCTGGCGCGGCACTTCCTGCGCCTCCGGGCCCAGCAGTGGAGCTATGCGGAGGAGCTGGCCCGCCTCGCAGGGTTTTCCCCACTCCCCCCGGTGGTGCGAGAGATCTATGAAGCAACACGCACCAGCCGGGCCCAGAATGTGAGCACGTACCGCGGAAGGAACTACCAGCTGTTGGGCCCAGATGCCTGGGAAGTCAGGCAAGGAGAGGCCGAGGATGCAGAAGGAGGGCCTCTCCTTTGACAGCCGACCAGCCAGGGGCCATCAGCACCACCATCTTGTGGCAGGGAGTTCCATAGATTAGCCAGAGCATTATGTGACCATGACTATGCTGCCGGTCAGTTCTGCCGGGAGACCCAGCCCCAAAGTGGGGTGTTTGGGGAAACGAAGTGAAATGCCGCTCGACCAATGGGTGGGTGTGCAGCCTCTGTTTTGGGGAGAGGGCTTGCCAAGGAGGGTGGTGGCATCCCTGCGAGGGAGGGGGCCGTTGCTGCCCACTTGCCTTCTCCTTTCTGAGGGGTGAATGCGGAGCGCTGCCTGCCAATGCCTTAGGCAGGTGAATCACAAGCTGTTTGCCATGCTAATTCTGAAGAACCAGAAGAATAAAAAGACGGCCATGTGCTGTGCCTGCAACTGAGTTTATTTCTGTGTTAATCCCAAAGTAGTTTAGGGCAGAGATGGGCTGCTCTTTGTGTTGGGGAGGGACAAGGCGTGTCAGGATTTCCAGGGTGTGGGGTCAAGACTGCTCTCACCCCTCTGGAGGAGGCCAACAGGAGGTGGCGCCAGACAGAGGCGGAGCTAGCTGTGCACCCAGGGACATCCCAGGCGGTCAGCATGGCGATGTCACCCCCCCCCCCCCGGTCAGGGATTACACTTGGGGCGGTCCACACCCACCGCACCCCCTTCCTCCGCTAGTGGAGCCAGAGCCAATGGCAGGCAGAGCCAACTCCTCCTGCCCCCCCCCCCGCCTCCCAGCTGAGATCTACAGCACAGACAGAGGGGGAGGAAGCTGAGAGGCAGCACCACACTCTGGCCTGGTTGCTGGGAAGGCAGACAGAGGTTGGTGTGTGACAGGAGAGAACCAGCGGCAAATCACACTGAGCAAGTGGTTAACTCTTTATTTGAAAAATCAGGATCCGCACAGGTGTGTCAGGGCTAAGGAGCACAGCAACTCTTCTCTGGCAAGTCTTGCCCCCGTGAAGCAGTTGTGGAGAGTGAAGGTGTCCCCACCCTCCAACAGCTGCCCAAGTCCTCTCCTCTCCAGGGTTTTCCCCAAGCAATCGGAGGCTGCTCCTACATGAAGCTAACTTCTCCTCTGCCCTTTTCATGCCTCTTCTGGTTCTGGGAGACCAGGCAGCGGAAGAAGCTTGTTGCTAGGGTTGGGCAATAGATTGAGATATCGTCTAAAACCTGGATGAAATCCATATTGTGATATCAGTTTCATGATTTTTGACCTGGCATTACAGTATATCACAAATCATGGTGTGTGTGTGTGTGTGTGTGCGCGCGCGTTATGGATAAATCACAAAGTGGGGAAACCCGTGAAGCCAGCCAATGCCTCTACATAGCTCCATCCTTATTTCAGGCATTGTGATACATTGATGCATCAAAATGTTTAGCTGGTGATTTATTGCGATGTTGAAAACCAGATATCGCCCATCCCCACTTGTTGCAGCAGGAGAGGCCTCTTCACCAGCCGGACTCATCTCTGCCTCTTGGCTTCCTCCAGGGCCGGCTCTAGGTAGACCCCCGGTGGCACAGTGAGCCAGGGCGCCGGGCCAGTAGGCCGGGCGCCACGCAGCAAAGCCGCGCAGAAACCATGCTGCACCCTGTGAGGGCAGGGGCACCGGAGCGATCTCCGCCCCTCAGTGCCAGGGCAGCAGACCTGCTCGAGACTGCCCTGGCTTCCTCCTCTCCTGCATCAGCTTCTGCCTCTGATTTTGGACTCTTCTCTGACACAGACTTCCTCTGCTCCCTAAGCCCTGTTACCTCTCCAGCCTCTGACACCTCCTCCTCCTCCTCCTCCTCCTCCCAGTCTTCTCCCTCTGACCCCTCATTGTCCCACCCCCAGCCCCCAGGCTCTGAGGCTTCTTCCCCTGGGGCTTCACCAGCTGGTTCCTCCCACTATTCCTTTGCCTCTGACCAGTCCATGGCATCAGGGCATCATCCCATTTGCCCCAAGGGGCCAGCTCCGCTACTGGTAATGTGCAATGCTACCTGCATTGCAGGGGGCTGGACTAGATGTCTCCTGGGGCCCTTCCAGCTCTACAGTTCAAGGATTCTGTACCCTTCCCAATCCCCCTGGGGGAGCCTTTCCTCCTGGCATGAGCCGCCTCAATGCTTCTGGCACTACCTTCCTTGAGCAGCAGGGCAGGACCAGACACCCACAACTGTGCCAGTCAAGCCACCACCTCACAAATGCTTGTGCTGCAGTTTCCCTCTGCCCTGGTGGCCTCTGCCCCTTCCAAGGGCAGCGTCTCCACACCCGAGGGCAGCCCAAAGAGACCCTGGGACCTCAAGGGCTGGGCAAAGTTCCCCGTGCCCCAGGCATTGTTGCTGTGGGAGCCCCGGCCTCTGAGCAGGTAATCCAAAGGCACCAGGTGCTGGAAGGTCTCTGTGGCAAAGTAATAGGCCAGGGGGTCCAGGGCGGCGTTTGCGCAGGCCAGGAGCAGGGCGCACTGGTAGGCCGTGTCCAAGCACTCCCCCTGCAGCTGTGGTGCCTGGTACAGAAGAACTGCCACGTGGTAGGGCAAGAAGCAGCCCAGGAAGATGCCCACGTTGGTCACCACCATCTGACGGATCTTTGTGCCATTGACCAGCTCCATCTGAACGGCCCCGCTCCGGTGCACAGCACGCAGGAGCTGGCAGGAGCAGGTCACCATGATGGTCAGCGGCAGGGCAAAGGCGAGCGCCATGGTGCTGGGGACCCCGCGGGCCGTGATGTAGAGGGGGCGTTCATCAAAGCAGAGCATGCGCTGCCCCTTCTTCCTCTGTGTGATGTAGGTGGGGATGGTCCCCGCGATGCTCAAGGCCCACACCCCTGCGCAGATGTACTTGGCCTGCCGGCGCACGGCTTGGGCCCTTGGACTGAGCGGGAAGCAGACAGCCAGGCAGCGGTCCCAGCTGAGGCAGGTCAGCAGGAAGATGCTGCCGTACATGTTGACCAGGAGCAGCATGCCCACGACTTCGCACAGCAGCGGAGGCAGCTGAGGCCGCCAGCCGTAGAAGCACACCCTCAGCGGCAGAGAGGCCAGAAGCAGCAGGTCGCAGGCTGCCAGGTTCTTCATGTAGGTGATGGTGTTGGAGCGCCCGGCCCGGCCCAAGACAAAGATGCACAGCGCCGCAATGTTCAAAGGGAGGCCGACCACAAAGATAAGCGCGTACATGCCAGCAAAGGCCTGGTCGGCCGGACGGGAGCAGTTGGTGCAATTTGGGCTCATTGCCGCCAGTCTCTGGTGGGGCTGTGGCTCACTCTCGAGTGCTGAGGGAATCCTGCAGGCCACAGCTGCGACCAGCATCAGCCTTCCAGCACACTCTCCCTGGAGAAAGGAGACAAAGAGTTGTGTGTTTTGCTAAGTTGTGACCCACTGAGGCCACCATTTATGGGGTTAGGTTTTTTATTGGCTGTTTATTTAGAACCATAGAATTGCAGAGTTGGAAGGGGCCCTGCAATACAGGAATCTCAGCTGAAGAATCCCTGGCAGGTGCCCACCCAACCTCTACCTAAGCCTCCAACGAAGGAGAGTCCTTCATCTTCCAAGGGAGTCTGTTCCACTGTCGAACGGCTCTTACTGACAGAGTTATTCCTAATGTTTAGCCAGAATCTCCTTGCTAGTCATTTGAATCCATTAGTTCCTCTGGAGCAGGAGAAAGCAAGTTTGCTCTGTCTTCCATGTAAAAGCTCTTAAAATACCGTATTTGAAGATGTCTCTCATATCATCCCTCAGCTTTCTCTTCTTCAGGCTAAACAAAGGGAAGAAATAGTCCTGCTCTATTCTGCCTTGGTCAGGCCCCACCTGGAGTCCTGTTTCCAGTTCTGGGCACCCCAGTTGGAGGAGGAGATTGACAAGCTGGAGGGTGTGCAGAAAAGGGTAACCAAGGTGGCAAAGGGTATGGAAACCAAGCCTGATGAGAGACAGTTGTGGAAGTTGGGGATATTGAGCCCGGAGAAGAGGAGGCCAAGAGGTGACATGAGGGAAGGATGAAAATGAAAACAAAAAACCCCTTTTGTGAAAGTTAGTTCAGGCAACAGGGCCGTGTCCACCCAGGACCATCTCCTGCTACTAACACATTTCAAGAATTTGTTGCTGTTGGCCTTTATGGTTTTAGCGATGTGAGCCTCAGGATTTTTTTTATTTTTTTATTTTTAAGGATCCCTTTTTGCCCATTTGCATTTCTTTGTCCCAAGTTTCATGTTTCTTTTGGTTCCCTTAATGTGGGTGGCATTTTGGTTTTCTTAAGAAAGTCGTCTTGCCTCTCACAGCTTATCTGATTCTGCTTGCTAACCACAAAGGCATCCTCTGGCCCTTATGATATCTTCCCTGATCTGCTGAACTTCTAACACTGCAGTTTTACAACTCCTAAGCTTCTCCTCCTCCTCTTTTTATTTCTGAGAACTTTGAGGACCTTGGCCCTCTGGATTTTTCTCCTCAGCTTCCTTTTTGCCTTCAGATGTCTTCTAAAAGTCAGATAGTTGTTTATTTCCTTGACATCTGATGGGAGGCTGTTCCACAGGGCAAGAAGGCCCTCTGCCTGGTTCCCTGTAACCTCACTTCAGACACTCACACAGGACATTCACTGCCTTTACTGGTTCTGATTTAAAAGAGAGGTAGAGCTGGGTTTCATCCACATAGTGATGAACACCCAGCCCAAACAGGATCAACGACACTTAATATCTCACACCAGCTCCTGGGTGCCACCGCCTCGGCTTGGCTCCAGCTGTTCTAGGACACAGTCCCTGAGGGTACCTAGAAATTGTGTCTCTTTGTCGGGCTGAAACACTCCTCTTCCCAGCCTCTCTCTTGGTAGATAATGACTTTAAACAACTGGGGACCAGTTTACCTACAAGATTGCCTTTTCATGCATATTCTGTTGGTGGAAATGGCACTTTTTCACGTGCCACATTACCTGCACTGTGTTGGTAAGAACCTGCTTAGTGTAGCAGCACCGACACTTTGGAGCTCCCTAAGGCTACCCAGATGTTTAGAAAGTTTGCAGGAGTTTTAATTTGTTTTAGTTTATTTTATTGTGTTTTTAAACTTTATGATTAAACTTTATGATTCTATGATAAACTTTATATATTATGTTTGTAGTTTTTTTTTAGTGATTTTTAATTGTTTTACCTTTTTTGTAAACCGCTTTGAGTTCCCCCCCTACAATCGACTGGCGTGCATATTTTATTAAAATAAGTCAGTGACGTCCTTCTAACCATTTGTAAATTCTGCATTGTTTCTAGTAAAAGGACGGGATGGATGGCCCTGCATGTACACAAGGAGGGTCAGCCACGAGAACCACTGACCTTTGTCTGGAGGAGAGGGACAGGGCAGCCTCGGGTTTCCTGGAGGCCGTCTGGTGGAAGCAGCCATTGTCCAGCTTCTCTTCTGCCTGGGGGAACTGTGCTTCTGTGGCTGCCCCATCACCCCCATCCTCTCAGATCCTGCCTTGGGCTGGCCGGTCGGCCAGCGCCTGCCTCTTCTCCCATGGGAAGGAAGGGCGAGGGAGCTGAGAGGCAGCCGGGCTCCTGCCTCTGCCTGCTGAGCCTGGACAGGGGGTGGCTAGGAGGCTTCACACCAGCAGCCTCCCTGCTAGACAGGAGAAGGGGCTCTTCATCCCCCCACCCCATTTCCCACAAAACTTACTTCACATCTTAGAGGAGCCAGTTGCAGAGGGGAGAAGCGGCTTCACGGGAGCAAGAGCCACCACCTGCTTGCGCATCTTCAGCAGATCTTCTCTGGCTTCCTGCTTCTCAAAATGTCAAGGTTGAAGGAAGCACCCCCACCCCCCGCTGGGCAGAAACCACATCCTTGGGAAGTCATATCGGTGCTTTGCAAGGAGCAAGGTGGCGCTTTCAGAACATTTTCCGTTAGCTGTGCCTGGGTGCCGGAGGTGGGCAGGAAGGGAGCAGAGAGCGCAGAGAACTCAAGAACTCGTGTGAACCACAAAGGGAGCCATGAGTGGCCTCTTGGAGGGCCTGTGGCAGCTATAAGACCAGCTCTGGGGTCAAGCCAGATTCCCACATGCAAGCAGTGGGGGCAACAGGAGGCTTGTCGTTCAAAACGCATATGGCTGACACAATTTGAGCAGGAACCAGGGACAGGATGTTACCTTTAAATGCTGAGGGATTGTTTCAATATTAAATTCAACAGTTGCTGTGAAAGAGGAAAGGGTGTCCTCACAGAAGTCCCAAAGCCAGTAACTGGGAATATGAATGGCGGTTTAGGGTTTCTCTGTGGGGAGGACAGTCAACTCTCTTGCCAGCTGAAATGATGCTCCCAGGCTGGAATGCTTACATCTACTTGCCAGAAACTGGTCAGGGAGTGACTTGGGGCCAGATCTATGCCTCCCTCCTGCCCAAATAGTCAAGTGGGCTCTCTTTGCAGACAGGCTATCAGGTAAACACCCTAGAAACTTGACTAAATAGTAGCATGAACATGCCCCTTTTTATTGTCTTTAAGCATATCTGTTTAGCCCCATCCCATAAACACCCTGGGTTGTCTGTCCTGATGGGATGAAACCTTGGTAGGCAGCCAATATATATGTCCAGGGTTGTAAGGAGTTGACATGCTGCCAGTGGCCACTAATCTTCAGGGGCGGGGAATATCAATAGCTGAAGCACAGGCAAGAATGTCAGAGAATTATAGAATTGTAGAGTTGGAAGGGCCCCCAAGGGTCATCTAGTCCAATCCTCTACAATGCAGGAAGCTCAACTAGAGCATCCTTGACAGATGGCCATCCAACATCTACTGAAAAGCCTCCAAGGAAGCGCTGCCAAAGGGCTCCTACTGTCTTCCTCCTGGGGTTTAGTTGAAATCTCCTTTCTTTTTCAAATAATATTTATTCATTTTATGAGAATGAAAAAATACAAAATACAAAAAAAGCAAAAAGAAAAGACAAAAAGCAAAAAGAATAGCAATTATCTAACTTACTTAACATTGTTATATAGACTTCCTCGGTTCCCCCCTCACTGGGTCCATTTTTAATCCATCTTTAACAATTTTCATATTGTATCTTAAATCATTTCCCCAAACTTATATGTTTTCATCTTCCTCTGTTTCATTAACATTTTCCTCTTCATTATCCCTCAACATTTCATCAAATATTCCTAACCTATAATTAATTTCCCAACCATCTATCTTCTAATTCACCCCTTAGCCTAAAATTAATTCCCAAAATATCCATAAATTCAAACATTACATGTTCTATCCTGATAATAATAATAATAATAATAATAATAATAATAATAATAATAATAATTTTATTTATACCCCGCCCATCTGGCTGAGTTTCCCCAGCCACTCTGGGCGGCTTCCAACAGAAATATTAAAATACAATAATTTATTAAACATTAAAAGCCTCCCTAAACAGGGCTGCCTTCAGATGTCTTCTAAAAGTCTGGAAGTTGTTTTTCTCTTTGCCATCTAATTCTAACCCCCCTCCCCTGGACTCAGAGTCTCCCAGGTGGTTCAGCAAGTTCCATAGAGCAATCCAGTTTCGGTCCATCTTTACCAAACAAAAAATAATATCCATTTTTCCTTCTCACCCCACTCCCACTTTATCACAGCTTAACAGCCACACTTCCTTCTTTTCCCCCTGCTGCCCGCCTAATTCTCTAAATACTCCACGATGCCAAGCACACAAATTACCATTTTTCAACCCTTTGACAATTTTTATTCCCCTTAAATTCTGGCCCAAGTATGGATCCTGTTCTCCCTCTCTCACTGGGAGAGCAAAGTTCCATACTGGTTTTCGATGCTGTTTTACATCAACTTGATCTTTTCCCCTTTCTTTTTCAAAAGCCTTTTGACCCAGACATGGGTCTTGTCCCCCCCCCTCACTGAGAGAACAATGTTCCATGCTGAATCTCTATGATTCCCCCCCCCCCCCGACAGTTTGATCTTTCTCTTCCATTTCTTCTTTAAGATCATTAGCATAGTCAATCACGGGTAAATGTTCAACTTTCTTTTCTTTCTCTGGACTCTCTGAAATGTCCTTTCTTTTTTTGATTCCACACACTTCTGGTTTATCCTTTCAATCTGTATTGTATTCTGTTGTACCTCACTTCTAATTTCCCATAACAATTTTAAAAGTTCCTCTTGGAAATCAGAAAAGTCAGGTGTTATTTTGTCTACTGGCATCTTGTAAGTCTCAAATTTCATGAGCACAGCCAAGGTTACAAGACAGGAAATGGTGCAGTGCAAATCTTTAAACTTCAAAAACAAAAGTTATATCCAAACTGGTTGCAAATTAACATTCTCTATTCTTCTTCATACCTTAATACTCTTATATCCATTTGTGGAGAAAACATTTAGCAGAATTATTGTTCACTATCCTGTAATTTGTGTTCTCTTCACTGCTGACAGTTTACAACCTCAAAGAGGTAAACACATTCCTTTCTTTTGTGACAGCATAATGGTGGCTTGCTGTTCCCTCCAGGGTACCGACTCCAGCGTACAAGGGGACTTTTCCCAGTCCAAAACAAGTCTTTACAGGGATTTTACTTAAATTCGGTCCTTTACCCTGCCTCAAGGGGAGAATTTTAAGTCCAATCTTTGGAAATTTAAAACTTCCTAAGAATATTTCCGGCTTCGGGAAAGGTAACTGCTTCTCACTTCTCTCAATGGGGGAGATCGACTTCCGTATTTAAATCTCCACCCGTAGCCAATTAATTCATTTTTTAAAGCCAATATAGATTACTCACAGTGTAGTCCTCGAATTTATAGATTACTTTGGAAGAATTGATCGCTGATTCTGCTCAGTCTTGCAGCTTCGCGCTATCAGGGTAAGCGTCTTTATCCGATGTGCTGGGGCTCCGACTCCCTCGCTCTGGGGGGGCTCAAAACAGAACCTTGCTGGGGAGGGAGGAGCCCACTTTTTGTGCCCGCCAGACGACCATGCCCCCCAAAAGCTCAATTTGGGGTTCTTGAGGGAGTCCGCTGTGCTGGAGCGGTTTCCCCCGTCCCTGACGCACCAAGGTCCGCTCCACCGAACAGACCTTCGACTGATGGCGGCTCCGCAATCAACCGGAAGTCCTGAAATCTCCTTTCTTATAACTTGAAGCCATAGAATCATAGAATTGGAAGAGACCACAAGGGCCATCCAGTCCAACCCCCTGCCAAGCAGGGGGTTCGAGTCCTGTCCTCCAGAGCAGGGGAAAACAAGCTTGCTCTATGTTCCATGTGACAGACCTTGAGATATTTGAAGATGGCTACCGGTATCCACGGGACGCAGGTGGTGCAGTGGTCTAAACCACTGAGCCTCTTGGGCTTGCCGATCGTAAAGTCAGCAGTTAGAATCTGCACCATGGGGTGAGATCCCGTTGCTCTGTCCCAGCTCCTGCCAACCTAGCAGTTGGAAAGCATACCAGCCTGAGTAGATAGGTACCACGGCGGCGGGAAGGTAAATGGCATTTCCGTGTGCTCTGGCTTCTATCACAGTGTCCCATTGGACCATAAGCGGTTTAGTCCTGCTGGCCACATGACCCAGAAAGCTGTCTGTGGACAAATGCTGGCTCCCTCGGCCTGAAAGCAGACATGAGTGTCCAGGGGTCCTTTATCTTTACCTTTTTTTTACCCTATCTCCTCTCAGTCTCCTCTTTCCCAGGCTAAACATACCCAACTACTTCAACAGAGACAAGTTTTCCTTCCTGGTTCACAATACTAGAGTGCATAGTAATTGAGTGAAGCTGAATGCTGGAAGATTTGGGGTGGACAAATGGAGGCATTTCTTCACACAGCATAAGATGTTGTGATGGCCACCAACTTTTGTGGCTTTGCAAAGGACGAGGCGACCAGGGGCTACTAGCCACGATGGCTCCACAATAACTGCGGTCTCAGAGGTTGCTGCCGATTGCAAGTGTGGAGAGTTGCTGTTGCAATCAGGTCCTGCTTGTGAGGTATTCAGTGCTCTGGTATTCAGAGGAATCCCACCTGCAGCCATGGAAGCAGAATGCAGCATTGTGGCTAGTAGTCATGGAACAGCCAAAAAGTGCCACGAAACGGCACAGAAGTCTATATGAAGAAGGATTTCAGCTTCTAGGGGAACAGTCAGAAGGGGATGGACAGAGGGGTAATGTGAGGTGGCTTCCTGCTCATTTGTGCTCCATGTGAATTTGGTGTCTTTTTCCTCCTGGGGGGCAGTTTGGTTTTTTTGGTCTTAGGCTTGGGGCTGGATGCCTTGCAAAAATCTCGCTTCCAGAAGCTGCTACCAAGCTTGTCTGTTGCATACCTGCAACCATTCTGCAGGACAATGACAGTCCTACAATTATGGGACCCTGAAGCTTGAACTGTTATTGGGGCGGGGCTTCACATTCAGCAATGAGTTCTGGGTCACCCCTGTGACCACCTTCAAGAGGGTCATTCCATAACAGATCACCACAGTTGTTAATTTTTTAAAGGTTTAAAACAAAAACAAAAAACCCCTCAGATGTGAATTAAAATGGCTGCCCTGGATTTTCTCACTTGTCCAAGTCACTGGGGTGAATAAAAATGTCTGATGTCTTATAATTATTGAGCCCCACGTTGGGCGAAAGATTCCTTCCTTGGAGGGGGTTGAACTAGATGACCCTCAGGTTCCTTCCAATTCTATGAATTTATTATTCTATCCAGAGGAGGGCAACCAAAATGGTCAAAAGCCTGGAAACGATGCCTTATGAGGAATGGCTTAGGGAGCAGGGTATGTTTAGCCTGGAGAAGAGAAGGTTAAGGGGTGATATGTTCAAATATATAAAAGGTTGTCATATAGAGGAGGGAGAAAGGTTGTTTTCTGCTGCTCCAGAGAAGCGGACACGGAGCAATGGATTCAAACTACAAGAAAGAAGATTCCACCTAAACATTAGGAAGAACTTCCTGACAGTAAGAGCTGTTCAACAGTGGAATTTGCTGCCAAGGAGTGTGGTGGAGTCTCCTACTTTGGAGGTCTTTAAACAGAGGCTTGACAGCCATATGTCAAGAATGTTTTGATGGTGTTTCCTGCTTGGCAGGGGGTTGGACTGGATGGCCCTTGTGGTCTCTTCCAGTTCTAAGAGTCTATGATTCTATGTCTATGGGCGTGAAGCATCATTGAACGATGAAATAAAACCAAGAAAAGACCACAGTCAATATAATATTCCATCATAGACACCTATGAGAATACATATTACATGAAGCACATTTTATAAAATACTCTTTATTCCAGTCTTGCAGGGGGTTGGACTAGATGACCCTCATGGTCCCTTCCAATTCTAAGATTAGGATTATTTTTTTCTGGTTTTTCAAGCAACATATTCATATATGTTTCCTAGCTACCGGTATATCATGTTCTGGAGACAAGATGGAGAAAGAATTTACAGTAAGTGTTCTACAGCAGAATGC
This sequence comes from Zootoca vivipara, assembly GCF_965207765.1. Classification (NCBI taxonomy): domain Eukaryota; kingdom Metazoa; phylum Chordata; class Lepidosauria; order Squamata; family Lacertidae; genus Zootoca; species Zootoca vivipara. Next base: position 119,423,321 of record NC_142586.1, read on the forward strand.
CAAGAGCCTTGGCAGCCCCTGACTCTTCAGCTTTGGGATTGTTGAAAGAAAGTTGAAAGAAAGACCACCCAGAATTAATCCGTTTGAGTCATGTGACTTAAAGGGGGTTGACTGGACCCCATTTTTTAAAGCAACGTGAAACCCTCTAGGATTCAGCTTCAGCTTCATGTTTTTCAAGGAAGATCTGCCTCTGTCTATGCCCTGCAAGGGGGACCTTTTGCCCTCCACCCACTTTGGTGGCCCATGAGATGCCCGTGGGGAGCGCAAAGGGAGCCCTGCCACTCCCACCTGACCACGGCTTGGTCTGGCTGCACCCTTCAGACCCCATCTCTCCTCCTGTCTCCATCTCACCCCCAGGGGCTGCAGGGGTGTTCCAGGCCCCTCACTGCACGCCTCCCCTGGCCAGGCTGCTGCTACTCTAGGGTGCAATTCAGGGCCCGGAAGCCAGGCAGCGTCACCCGCCCCAGCTGGGCCAAGTCATCCGGTGAGCCTTGGTTCATGCGGCGAACGAGGTCCTTCTCAAAGAGCAGTGGATGGTAGGCGCCCAGTGTGCAGGCTTCATCCACAAAGTCCTGGTAGTAGTGGCACCGTGGAGACTGGCGCTGTGAGGGCAGGAACTCATAGACATGGACCAGGTCACAGAGCGATAGCATCAGCACTGTCCCTGGAAGAGGGAGAGACGGAGGTGGGGCCGCTGCAAAGAAGGACCTGCAGGGCGGCAGAGGAAGGGGCCAGGAGGAAGCCTCTTTCACCTGGGCTGGAAAGTTGGTGCTTGATGAGTCCCCCTGAGCATGTGCAAAGTGCCTCACTCTTCATGCTCTGGAGCAGGCATCCCCAAACTTCGGCCCTTCAGATGTTTTGGACTACAATTCCCATCTTCCCCAACCACTGGTCCTGTTAGCTAGGGATCATGGGAGTTGTAGGCCAAAACGTCTGGAGGGCTGCAGTTTGGGGGTGCCTGCTCTGGAGTAACATCAGCCGCCCCCACCCCCAACCAGTGAGAGGAAGGAAAGTAGGGCACAGAGGAGCTCTGAGTAAAAAGGGAGGAAGAGGAAGGGTGCCTCTTAGCCACTGAAAGGGGAGCACCCTTGGGAGACATGGGAGAGGGGAGTGCCTTCCTTACCAAGCAGCCCTGAGGAGGGTGGGTTCCGCTGTACTGCCTCAGGTGCCCCTTCCTGCACCAGCCCCCAGAGCTGCCACTGCACCCGTGGGTGCAGCAGGTGGAGGAGCTGCTGGGGCCTCTGGGAGCGCACTGCGCGGAAGGGTCTGAAGATGGGATAGTCGGGGGCCTCGAACCACTGCTGGGAGAGGAGAAAGGGGAGTGCAGAGCAGAGCAGAGCAGAGCTTCACCCCACCCCACCCCACCCCACCCCACCCCACCCCACCCCGTTTGGTGCAAGGCTCTCTTTCTCAAGGAGCCAAATGTGGCTCTTGATTTCCTCCTAGCTGTGGCCTTCATCCTTCAAGCCAGAGGGAAGTTGCAGGGAGTTTCCCTGACAGCCAGCAGGAGGCGCCAGAGAGCCCAAAGCCAGCAGCCAAAGCCCCTTGCCCGAGTTCTAATCCTGGCATTTGCTGTAGTCCATCAAGTCTTGGGAGTGTAATTCAAAGAGGATACCCCTGCCTTCCCCTGGCACCCACGGATCTTGTCCTGCCCCAAGCACAAGACAGAGAGAGGGTCTCACCTCCTGCAGGTCCCCTGGGTAAGGGGCTGGATCCCACGCAACCAAGGCTCCCTGTGCATAGAGTGGGTCATCCAGAAAGTGCTGCTCAGGAGAAGCCATCAGCTGTGGGGTAGAGGGTGGCGAGGGTGGCAGGGGGTCAGAACTGGCCTGACTCCAGGATCCCAGAATGTTGCTCAGATGCAAGCAGAGGAGGGGAGGGGAGGGGAGGGGAGGGGAGGGGAGGGAGAGTCTCCAGGGTTGATGGCCCTTGTGCGCAGCTTTGTTAGACATGTGGGTTTCTTGCCCAGAGCCCACAAATGCCTGCCATGGGATCACTGAAGCCTAGCAGGGTTAGGGCCCCCTCCACTCTGGGTCTGCAAAGGGCCCCTCGTCCCCCAGGAGCGTGGTCACTGCCACATGGCTCTGGAGCTGGCACAACCCTAACCTGAAGACATGGGCCTGAGTTCACAAAAGTTCCCCTCATAATTAATAACATTTGCTAGTTTTGAAGGCGCCTCAAGCCTCTTTACGCCAGTGGGCTTCAGCCTACCCTAGAGCTGGAGAGCGGGGATTGTGGCTACAGAGCAGTCCAAAGCTTATAACCCCACACACTACAGCCCCACTAGGCTGCCCCCTTGGCTCTTCCCCTTATCGGGCCCAAACCCATATCCACACCCTGCTGTCCTCTCCCAGCCCACCCCCTTTCATTGCCCACCTGGGAATTCACGAGGCGGATGGTAGTTTTGATGCCCACGTCCTGCTCATAGCCAGTAGTTAGGGCTCCGTTGAAACGAAGAACAGCATCATGGGAGTCTAAGAGGAGGAGGAAGAGGAGGGGGAAAATGAGGGCCAGAGGGAGGGAGAGCAGGCAAACCCCTACCCAACCAGGCCCCTTCTTAGACCTGCAGCTCCCTTCCTGGGGAGGGGGGCAGCCAGCCATGCCGGGGGGGGGGCTGCTCAAGCCGTGTCCCAGGGCAGCTGCATCATCAGGGGAACAAGATGGCCCACTTCAAGCAGACTCCCATGAAGGCCAGATAATTACCCATTATTTCAGTATTATTACATATCATTATGTAACTGTAAAGTATTGTTAGGAGTTGAAATGAGCTCCTGTGAGAATTCAGATGGAATTTTACACAAAAGGCACAACCAGGGCTCTCCTACAGGGGTGTTGGAGAGAACAGGCCCAAGGGGAGCCGAGAACCTCCTGCTGCTGCTGTCACTCTGCTGCTAAACTACTTGAAATTGAGACGAGAGAGCCAGGTATACTAGATGGGATAGGAAGAGAACACCCTGTATCAACGGCTAGTAGCCACAAGGGCTCTGCTTTGCCTCCACAGCCAGAGGCAGCCATGCTCTGAATCCCAGCAGGATTCAGGAGGAGAGACTGAGGATCCCGTTTGTGAACTTCCCATAACAGGCACCTGGTTGGCCACTGTGAACAGGATGCAGGCCTAAATGGGCCACCGGCCTGATCCTGCAGGCTCTTATTTTGCTCTGAAACCCAACTATAGCTGGTGACTCCCATGAATGGGAGAGGCAGATTGCTTAATGCTCCCAAGTGCCAGGCCCAGGATGCATGGCGCCCTCTCCTGAAGAGCATGGCATCCCCTCACCCCCCTGGAGGCTGTGCCAGAGCCACCCGCCTGCTCCCTCCCTCCAACCAGCACTCACCAATCTCCTTGCCCAGTCCGGAGCCCAACATGGAGCCAGCAGAGCTGACCACAGCACACTTCCCCAGAGGGCCCAGCTCCTGCCTCAGGCTCCTTCTGGGCAGCAGCCCCCTCCACTCTGGGTCTGCAAAGGGCCCCTCGTCCCCCAGGAGCGTGGTCACTGTCACACGGCTCTGGAGCTGGCACAAGAGCTCTGTCCCAGCGGCATGGGGGTTCCCTCGGTGCTGCGTGGCCCCTGGGGGCACCCGGTACTTATTCATGGCTTGGTAGTTCTGGAAGACTTGCTGAAGGCGGGGGCCCAGCACCCCTGAAGAGAGCTTCTTCTGCCAGGCAGCCCAGGGCAGCGGCTGCAACTGGACAGTCGTCCGGGAGCCCCTCCAGGACCTGCCCAGCCCCTCTGCAAGGCGATGCCAGAATCTCCACAGGCCAGAGAGGAAGAAGTGCCACAATGGAGCCTGCTGGGCAGAGGCAAGGTTGGCAGACCCAGCACCCAGGAGCCGCTGAAGAGTCTGGTTGCTTCCGGAGGGTGGCTGGAGCCTCCGGGAGATAGCAGCAGCTGCAGAGGTCGGGGGTCCTCCTGCCCCATGGTGGGCCAAGCGCAGCATGAGCCCAGACTGCAGGCAGAGCAAGGAGAGCGTGGCCAGGCACAGCAGAGCAAAGCTCAGCCAGGCACAGCCCTGTCCCCATCGCCAGGGGGGGCGCAGGCAGCCCCAGGGGTCCATGGGCCTGTGGAGAGATGGGCACAGCAAGGTGAGACACCTGGGGGTGCCATGGCTCAGTCCTTTGGCCACAGGGTCAGCTACGTGGCTGCAGTAGCAAAGTGCTTGTCAGGGCAGAAGTGCAGCCTGGTTGGAGCAGCTCAAGGCAGACTGGCACCCCCCCTCCCCCCAGCAAACAGTTTTCTGCCTCTAGAATGCAGGTCCAATGTAACTGCCCTCTTCAGCCTCCAGGCATGTCAAACTGTTTTTAAAAGTAACCAGAATTGCCATTACGATGATTTTGTGGCAATGCGTTCCACAAGTACACACTGTGCAAAGGAACATTTGGTTTTATTTGGCCTGAATGTATGGCTAATACATTTCTCTGGGTGACCAAGAGATGCCCTGCCCTCTCCCTCTCTCTCCACACCCTCCATCATTTCATGAACTTCTCCCCGCATTTTAAATCCCATTCCCCCCCCCCCAACCCTAAGAGCCCTAAGCGTTGTAATCTGACTGTCCTCGCAGGGGAGGTCCTGGATCGCTTTCCAGCTCCTTTCTGAGGGGCATCGACCAGACCTTCCTCGCTTGCTTCTACTCCAAATATTGGGGAGGGGGGGGTGTCCTAATCTCTGAAGTCCTTTTCCGGGGGCGAGGTTTGAACTTTCTATTTCCCATCTATAAAAAGGACAAAGCCTCGAGCCCGCTAAGGCCTCGGCCGTCACTCGGCGCGGCTTCTGCAAAGGGAAATTCTGCAGCAGCAGCAGCCGCTTCGGGAGAGAAGGGTAAGAAAGTGGGCAGCCCCACGCACGCGGCCCCGCTGCCGGCTTTGAGTCCCGGCAACCCCTTCCTCTGCCCAAAGCTCCGGAGGAAAGCGAACAGGCGGGAGGGAAAAGCCCCCGAAGGCCAGGCAGGGTCGCCCTGTTCTCTGCGCGCTGCTGCGCTCCTGGTGCCGCCGGTCTCCAGCTTAGGGACCTCCCGGCTAGAGACGCGCGGCAGGAACAACAATCAGGCTGCGCCGCCCGCGATGCTGGGCAGTGGGCGGTGGGCGCCTCCCTCCCCCTCCCTCCCCACCCCCACCCGGGGCGCGTACGTGGGCTGCCCCAGGGGAAGGGAACCCCGCCGCTCACCTTCTCCGCCGCCGCATCGCTGCGCTGGCTCCGGGCACCGGCTGCAGCGGTGGGCGGGGCAATGCATCCCCAGCGGAGGCCACGTGCTTGCCCCCCCCCCGGCCGCCCCCCGGGAGCCCGCCGATGCCTTCTTTCTAAGCCGGGTCGGCCTCTCTTGCCCTTGAGGCGGCGGACTTTGGCTTCACTGTCTGGTTTCCAAAGGGGAAAAGAGAAGCCGCATTCCCAGCACCCTCGCACTCCTGTCTCAGCGCCGCCTGCACCGGCTTGCTAGTGTTCACCGAAGGGAAGATGGCAGGATCCCCGGCCGGGAACGGGCTCTATGGGGAGCTGCCTTCAAGCGCCAGGCTTGGCGGCAGACCTGCTCTGCATTGCAAAGATGTCTGCGTGCGAGCGTGTCGTGTGAGGCCTGCCCACATCAACCCTGCCATGTGGGAATCCTTGCTTGCAGGCAACCTCAGTGCCTGCAGACAGTCGTGTCGTGCATCCATAGCAGCGACCAGAGGAGGAATGACCGCTGGGAGGAGCGCAGAGAGAAGAACCGCCGGGCGGGGCGCCGGTTTTGCAACTGATTGGTTCAAAATTGGGAAAGGAGTACGACAAGGTTGTATATTGTCTCCCTGCTTATTTAACTTATATGCAGAATTCATCATGCGAAAGGCTGGACTAGATGAATCCCAAGCCGGAATTAAGATTGCCGGAAGAAATATCAACAACCTCAGATATGCAGATGACACAACCTTGATGGCAGAAAGTGAGGAGGAATTAAAGAACCTTTTAATGAGGGTGAAAGAGGAGAGCGCAAAATATGGTCTGAAGCTGAACATCAAAAAAACCAAGATCATGGCCACTGGTCCCATCACCTCCTGGCAAATAGAAGGGGAAGAAATGGAGGCAGTGAGAGATTTTACTTTCTTGGGCTCCTTGATCACTGCAGATGGTGACAGCAGTCACGAAATTAAAAGACGCATGCTTCTTGGGAGAAAAGCAATGACAAACCTAGACAGCATCTTAAAAAGCAGAGACATCACCTTGCCGACAAAGGTCCGTATAGTTAAAGCTATGGTTTTCCCAGTAGTGATGTATGGAAGTGAGAGCTGGACCATCAAGAAGGCTGATCGCCGAAGAATTGATGCTTTTGAATTATGGTGCTGGAGGAGACTCTTGAGAGTCCCATGGACTGCTAGAAGATCAAACCTATCAATTCTTAAGGAAATCAGCCCTGAGTGCTCCCTGGAAGGACAGATCGTGAAGCTGAGGCTCCAATACTTTGGCCACCTCATGAGAAGAGAAGAATCCTTGGAAAAGACCCTGATGTTGGGAAAGATTGAGGGCACTAGGAGAAGGGGACGACAGAGGACAAGATGGTTGGACAGTGTTCTCGAAGCTACGAACATGAGTTTGACCAAACTACGGGAGGCAGTGCAAGACAGGAGTGCCTGGCGTGCTATGGTCCATGGGGTCACGAAGAGTCGGACACGACTAAACGACTAAACAACAACAGCTGGGATCCCTCCTGCCCTTCGATCCCTGCATTCCCAGGGAGCACTTATGTACGGGCACCCTGTTCTTATCACAGCGTCCATTGCCCACTGTAAAATAAAAAAATTCCTTCAGTAGCACCTTAAAGACCAACTAAGTTTTTATTTTGGTATGAGCTTTCGTGTGCATGCACACTCATACCAAAATAAAAACTTAGTTGGTCTTTAAGGTGCTACTGAAGGAATTTTTTTATTTTACTTTGATCCAGACCAACACGGCTACCTACCTGTAACCATTGCCCACTGTGTCATTACAGCTTAAGCATTGTCTAGATCAGGCCCAACTATTCCAGTCTCCTCACAGCGGCTGACTAGGCGCTCCGAAAGGGAAGAAGCGCCCAAGCAGGACCAGACAGCAGCAGCATGTCGTACTCCAGGGGCGTAGCCAGGATCAAAGCTGGGTCTGCGCTGAGTGCAACATCCTCCTTGCTCTCTGGGAACAAGTTTCTTCCCTTGAGGACAAGGGAGCTGTCTGGAAGATGCTCAGAGGACTCCCTGGTCCTGGATGGGGTAACTGTGCCCCTGAAGGACCAGGTGTGCAGCCTGGGAGTCATTTTGGACTCACAGCTGTTCATGGAGGCGCAGGTTAATTCTGTGTCCAGGGCAGCTGTCTACCAGCTCCATCTCGTACACAGGCTGAGACCCTCCCTGCCCGCAGACTGTCTCGCCAGAGTGGTGCATGCTCTGGTTATCTCCCGCTTTGAAGGTGACCCGGAAACTGCAATTAATCCAGAATGCGGCAGCTAGACTGGTGACTGGGAGTGGTTGCCGGAACCACATAACACCTGTCCTGGGAGATCTACATTGGCTCCCAGTAAGTTTCCGAGCACAGTTCAAAGTGTTGGTGTTTACCTTTAAAGCCCTAAACACTGAGATCCAGTGCCAAGGGCCTTCTAGCGGTTCCCTCACTGCGAAAAGTGAGGTTACAGGGAACCAGACAGAGGGCCTTCTCAGTAGTGGCACCCGCCCTATGGAACGCCCTTCCATCAGATGTCAAGGAAATAAGCAGTTATCTTATTTTTAAAAGAAATCTGAAGGCAGCCATGTTTAGGGAAGTTTTTAATATTTAATCCTCTATTGTTTTAATACTCGATTGGGAGCTGCCCAGAGTGGCTGGGGAGACTCAGCCAGATGGGCGGGGTACAATTAATTTATATTATTATTATTATTATTAAAGGTAAAGGGACCCCTGACCATTAGGTCCAGTCATGACCGACTCTGGGGTTGCACGCTCATCTCGCATTATTGGCCGAGGGAGCCGGCGTATAGCTTCCAGGTCATGTGGCCAGCATGACAAAGCCACTTCTGGCAAACCAGAGTAGCACATGGAAACGCCGTTTACCTTCCCGCTGTAGCGGTTCCTATTTATCTACTTGCACTTTGACATGCTTTTGAACTGCTAGGTTGGCAGGAGCTGGGACCAAGCAACGGGAGCTCACCCCGTCACAGGGATTCAAACCGCCAACCTTCTGATCAGCAAGCCCTAGGCTCAGTGGTTTAACCACAGTGCCACCTGGGTCTTATTAATTATTAATTATTATTATTATTATTATTATTATTATTATTATTATTATTATTATTATTATTATCATCATCCCTGGGAGGGGGGATCGGCCTTCTCACAGCTGCCACATAAGGGGGGAATCTGTTACCTCTTTCCCAGTCAGACTCCACCAGCACAGATGTAAAGGTAGGAAATTTGCCCCCCCCAATCACTGTAGGCTAAACCATGGGCACCACTTTCTTGCCCATCCTCGCTTCGGAGGTTCCTTGGGAGCCCTTGCTTTTCCTCTTATTGGGCTTCTGCCAGCCAGAAGCACTTGCTGCTTCACCCCCAACTCCAGCTCCCTTATTAGAACAGGTGAAAGGAGGACCAGTCCCAACCCAGGCAGATCCTCAGGGAGCCCCCTCCCCTTCTTGCCTTCCAGCCACATCTTCTCCAACCCTCTCAAGATGATCAGGGAAATGGGCCCCCACCCAAGGTTCCCATGCCATTCTGAAAGGCCCCGCCTGCCTCTCCATTGGCATACTCCTCGCAGGAAGAGGCAGAAGCAGCAATTCATAACAAAATATACATTATCTCATGATAACTTACAAACTGAACACATACAATATTACAGTGAAATTCGCAGGGGTCGCTTCAACGCATGCTCTTCCACAATGGGTTGAACCTGCCTCCCCTGGCCAAGGCGGTCTCTGCTGGAGCCTCACCCCCAAACAAAATGGGGTCCATCAATTCCAAGGACTCTGTGTTAATGGGCAGAAGTCTGCAGCCAGCCCTGCTCAGCTCCACCAGCACAGAAGGCAGCACAGAAGGGCGGCCCAAGAATCCTCCTGTGTGGGCACCAAGGAGCCGGGGATGGCCAGTCTCTTGCACAGGGGCCCAACTTCCTCCAGCTCCAGGCCCTCCTTGGTTTCTCCTCTCGCCTCTCCTAGTGGTTGCTTCTGGCCGAGTAGCGCTGCTTCGCCTCCTGCAAGAAGTTCCGGAAGGCGGGTTCTTCGCAGCGCTCCTCCGTCACTAGGGCAGGAGACAAAAAGTGGGTGAAGTGGGTCCCAAAACACCACCAAGGGGGAAGACCATCCTGTAGGGAACAGCCCTGGCCAACCACAGCGGACTTAAAGAGAGCTTGCTACACAAAGTCCCTCTGAGATCAAGGTAAGGACTCATGCTGCACCAACAAACCAGCCACCCCGAAAGGGGATGCAGGCATTCTGGAGGATGCCCCTTCTCCCACTGGTCTCTTGGTTTGCCTTCCCCCAAACCACTGACCCCTCCCAATCTCCAGAGGCCGCCTTACCTTCATGGTCAATGTCATCAGTGTCACTCTCTTGGCCTTCCTCCGACTCCTCTTCCCCCTCCAAAGTTCCTCGGGTCAGAATCAGTGCCGAGGGACCCGCTGCGGATTCTGCTATGGAGCCTGGAGACAAAAGCCAAGTAGCTGCCAAGCCTGTCCTGGCCCCAGACTGTGCCCGCCTGCCAGGGGCCCACCTCTATTGCTCCTGCCCCCACCACAAGGCAATGGGCAAAGCTGTGCCAGGAAGACTCCCATCCTTTGTGCTCAAGAGGGGCTGCGCAGCCATGGCAGGCAGAAGCCACAGGCATAAACAGGGAGAGGCTGGCTGGGAATCCAGGCAGGAGGAGACAGCAGCCGCCTCGTCCAACAGCTACAGCATGAGGCTCCCCAGCTGATCAGCTGAGGAAAGCAGTCAGCCAGGGTACCCAGCACCCTCACACAGCACCCTCTCTGCCTCCCCAGAGCAATGGCTCAAGGGATGGGGGAAAGGTTGGCACTGCCAGCAGCTTCTGGAGCTTCCTCCCTGCTTGAAGGCAAGAGCCAGTGTGTCCACCAGTTGTGGCCCTCAAGCAGCCTCTCTAGCCTTCAAGGCCAGCCCTCCCCGCAAGGCCTCCGCAACCCCACCCCCTTGGCCTTGACTCACCTGAGGCTGCCGCACTGCTCTCCATCGCAAGGGGGCCCAGGTCTCTCTGCAGACGCTGCAGCTGCTCCTGCTGCTGCTGGCTCTCCACCTGCTCCTGCAAGCAAGGAAAGGGAAGGGAAGGGAAGGAAGCAATTCCTGCTGGTCCTCCAGCACAGGTGGGTCCCTGCCTGCCGCCTCCCAGCATGCCCTGGGGGTGCCTAGAGCGCACCTGTGCAGCTCCTAAAGAAACTGCTGCTGCCACCAGCAGCAAAGCTGGTGAGAAGCCAGAGCCCTGCAGGGCCAACAGCAGCTCCGAGTTCTTCAGGTCGGAAGCTGCCTATAAACAGAGACAATAGCAGCCACAGGGATCATGAGCGTGTCCTTCAGAGCCGAGAGAGAGTGGAAGGAGAAAGCACTCAGGACTCCAGTATCTAGAAAGATGTACACCTATGTGCACACATGGACAGAAGGCAGCGGGCTGGGTCATGCAACTGCAGCACACTAAACCCTGAGCCCCATCGCCTGCTTTGAGTTCTTCTGGCAAGGGGAGCAGAAGGGAAGGCAATGGGGAGCCCCCAACATGCTGGCAGGAGATACTCCCTGACCTCCTCCATCAGCTGGTAAGATGGAAGTGCCCGCCTTGAGGCCAAAGGAGGACTTACACAAGTGGAAGGAGCGTCTCCACCCACATTGTCCAGCCTGGACACTGAGGTCCTTCTCAGTAGTGGCGCCCACCCTGTGGAATGCCCTCCCATCCGATGTCCAGGAGATGAAGAACTACACAACTTTAGAAGACGTCTAAAGGCAGCCCTGTATTGGGAAGATTTTAACGTTTGAGGTTTTGTTGTGTTTTTAATATTTTGATGGGAGCCGCCCAGAGAGCCTGGGGCAACCCAGTCAGATAGGTGGGGTACACATAATAAAAAGATAATGATGATGTGGGGGGGAGCCTTTTCACATGTGACTGACTGGGGGCAGGGGAAGCACCAACAGAGGGCAGAGCAACACGCCAAGTGCATCTGCAGACAGACTCACCATTTTCTTCCTTAGGCGCTCATACTCTGGGCGGTATTCTCTGGAGGGAGAAGAGAAATGGGCTTCAGCTGTTTATTCTTGGGCACCCCATCCTCACTCCCAGGCAACCATTGTGGAGACTAGGAGGAGGGCCCCTTCCAGCAAGGACCACAGCCCAGACCTCCAGTCACTGACTCAAAGACAGGGCTGGAATGGGCAGGGGAAGAGACTTCCCGCTGGGCTTCATGTCTTTCCATAGAGCAGCAGAGGGGGGGCTTGCCCCCTCCAAGGCCCCCTGTTCTGGTCACCCTATGCTATATCTAGAGGGATCCCCAAGTGGAATTGCAGGAAGCCTGGGAGTTCATGCAAACTCATCTGGCCCATTGTTCAGGGATGCAGCCCAGCAGGATGGCAGAAGCCTCACTGGGAGGTGGCCTGACAGAGAAGGGGGGGAGAGAAAGGCTTTCATCCCTCTCTTGCAATGCTACAACTTGGGGGCATCCAATGAAGCTGCAAGTCGGAAGACTCAGGACATACAAAAGGAAGGACTTCCTGACACAGCATGCAGTTCAACTCTGGAGCAGTGATGGCCCCCAATTTGAATGGCTTTAGAAGAGGATTAGGACAAGGCACGGAGGATGGCCATCTTCTCCTTCCGCAAGCAGAGGGAGGATGCCTCTAGATGCCAGTTGCTGAGAAAAGCAGGTGTACAGAGGGCTCCTGTTGGCCTCTGGCTCTGCTTTCAGGCATCTGGTTGGCCTCCGTGAGAACTGGACACTGGACTAGGTGACCCCTTACACAAGCGGACTCTCTCACCTCTCATATTCATCAACAGCTTTGGAGAGGAGTTCAAAAAATTCATCCAGCCCTGTCCCCTGGACGGCAGACACACCAACCACCTGCAAGGGAAAGTCCTTCGTTTCAAGCAGGGTTTGTGTGGAGGGTGGGAACTGAGCACAGGAGAGGGGCTTGCAAATACCTTCCTCTGCTCCAGTGGAGCATCAGCACCAGCACATTGCCTAACCAGGGACAGGAGTGACTGGCACAAGCTCCTTTTCCAGAAGAGGAGGTGGCACAGGGGGAGGGACACATCCAAGGCCATCTGGGGGGGGGGGGATCGGACCTGGCCTCCCTGGACCAAGTCCTGCAAGCATCAACAATAGCCTGTCCAGATGCAACAGCACAGGATACCTGGGCTACTCAGGGTTTGGGGAGGGCGAGTTGCAGAGGAAGGTGCCCCTCCCTCCCTCCTTGGAGCCGCTTCCCTGAAAGTTGGACAGAGTGAAGGTGGGACACAAATGCCAACTTCATGCAATTTCAGGAGTGTGCCTGCAAAGAGGTCCCATTCATCATCCACACGGGGGGGGGGGGGAGCCGTGCCCACCTTGAGTGAGTGGTAGAACTCATCCAGCACCAGGCTGAGGGAGCGAGTCAAGTTGCTGACATAGGTGGTCTCCTGGCTGAGGGCTTCCTGGAAGGCTTCAAAGTCTTGCATCCACTCCACAGCAAAGCTGTGGTCAATGATGTCCGTCTGCGTCAGGAAGGCAGAGAGTGAGGGAGGGGGGCAGGGGGCACCGGTGGTCAGCTGCTCCCCAATGCCCCCTCTGGGGCAGGGACCACAGGCTCCACACCATGACGGCTGCTTCTCTTCAGACATGGCAGGCCAGGCCAGGCCAAGAGGCAGCGGCTCCTTCTCCTCCTCCCCCCATTATGAGACAAGGACCAGCGAAACAAGGGAAGGCTGTGGTCACACCCAGAGTGCAAGCTCCACCCTCGAAAGACGCAATGGAACAGCCAAGTTTCATCAGCCCTTCAAGGCACCTGGAGAGCCTTCCATGCCTGCCTGCTCGCCTCCCCCCATCCTGGCAATCTGCCATTCTTCATGGGGGTCAGGCTGCCTTCCTTCCTCTCTGGAAGTGGCAGGCTCTGCTCCAAGAAGCCATCTTCCTGCTGGCTGAACATCCCTTTCTTCATCCTCTTCTTCTGCCGCCCTCACCCAAACACTTTCAAAACAGTTTCTGCTCTCAGACTCAAGTACTTCTGTGCAGCTCTTTGCATGATCTGCACACAACACCAAGCCCTCCCTCTTTCTGTCCAACCCTCACTTTAGGACAGGAGTGGCCACAACAGCACACAATGCCCATCTCCTACCATTGTGTCATGTAGGCCACGGCTGAAGAAGCCAAACCAATGCAAATAACACCTGCGTGACTAGCTGTTCACTTCCTACATCCCACTGTCTACCTATGCTCTGATCTTCTCTCTCTCGCACTGGAATTGTTTGTGACTCTGCCTTTCATAAGGCTTCCACCCAACTCAGCTCCTTTCCCTGTCAGCATATTGGGCCATGGAATCCACCTGACTAGCATTTCTCCAAGCATATTAAAATCAAGTTCCTTAAATGCAAGAAATCTATTTAGCTACACCCCGCTTAAGCTTTCCATAGCAGCCTGAATTCCAGCACACCATGCATGACCACTGTCTGCCGTCGTTCCTGCCCCAAGTTCCCACTGCTTTAAAGCCACTGAACTATTTTTCCCTAGAGGCTGGGCTAATGCCAAGGTCAGTCAATCTCCTCTCTTCCTCCACCTTTTGAAAACACAAGTTGTCCACAAGGCAGGCCAGGAATTGGGTGGGGGAATCCATGCTCAGTGGAGTACGTCTCCCAAAAGATCCCAGGGTGTCCCTGAAGTTCCCCAAAACTACCAGTTCCTGCTTCCCTGAAGCATATGTAACTTGTTTCGGGAAAGCATCATCCAGACGGTCTTCTTGGTTCAAGTCAGACTGGATCAGGGCATTCCACTCACCTTGTTCATGGCCACAATAAAAGGAAGCTTCGTCTTGTACAGGATACTGAGAAGACAACAACAGCATGATCAGGGATGCAGAGATTGCCACTTTAGATCTGGGGTTGCCACAAAGACATTTCACTTAGAAACTCATGCCTGAAAGAGCAGGCAGTCTGTGTGCTTTCCTAGAGAACGCCTAAGAGCAGCAGAAGCGGCTTCTTGCTCAAGGTTCAAGGAAAAGAAGAAGTGAAGAAGCCACCAGAAGAGGGGCTAACAAGACCACCTCCCTGGAATGAGGGAGTTGTCTCTGAGTCTTCTCAGCAGCTACTGAGAGAGCAACCACCCCCCCCCCCCAAACAAAGAACAATAAGAGAGATGCCCTCCAATAATGGGCAAGCCATTATTAAGTGCATAATAAATAAATAACATTACGGAGAGAATCCTCCTCTTACCTGCAGGCGTAAAGCATGTTCGACATGAACGTGACAGGGCTGGTGCTGCGTGACGTGTCCATCACATAAACCACCACGGATGGGAAGGAGGAAGCCTAAATGGGTACATCAAAGGGGGGAGAATTAGCCCAACAGAGCAACCGTCCCCCAGGCACCTCCTGCAAAGGAGGCCAGGTGAGCAGAAGGTCCTCACCAGAGCTTCTGTGATGATGGTGCCGGAAGCAGACCAGGTGAACACCTCAATCTGCCCAGGAGTGTCAATCAGGACGTACCTGCAAGGGAAGAATTTTTTCTCTCTCACTCACATGCCACTTTCTCCAAACACTTCTGCTTGAGGCGCGACGGAAGATACCATCGTTCCAACATCAAGGGGTAATTAGAGGCTGTATGGGAGTAAGCAGCCTCCTGAAATCTCCCCGGAGATGGGGAGAGGCAGTCTCATCTGCAGATGCCTATTTAACTCGGTCCCAAATCGGAAGGAAGGAGGGGCAGGGGGGGCACTGGATGGAAAGCCACTGAGGTGGCCTGGATCTCTCGGACGCTGTCCCCGCCAGGGCGTCAAGTTCCATGATTTGAGATGAAAAATTGGATTTAAATCACGGGCATGGTTCAGACGAAGAGGGGGAAGACTCTGCCAAAAAACCCAGCCATTTAGGATAAGACAATGTGAGGAAACATCACATCAGAGACAGAGTGGTATGTTGGATGGAACAAAAAGGGGAGCGAGACTTTTTAAAAAAAATTTATGCCTTAAGATTTAACTTAACAAAACTCCCTTGGAAGAACCGTTTATAACATCTAGAACAAGCGAGAAACGGAAAGCGGAATTCGTTGATATATATAATATGGTATTTAAAATATAAACTGTGTGGAAAAGGAAATATATACAATTAAGGATTTATTTACTCTTTTTTGATAAGCTTGGAAGATCAAAGGCTCCCCAATGCAGATCTCATCAGTAGCTGGAGCTTGTTAAAATTCCTGGATGGTTTTAAGAAGATTTAGGGGTTGTGACGCAGTTATAACTGGGACTCCACCATCTTGAAGTTAAAACTGGGTTGCAGACAAACAGACATAGGGCGAGGGAGCCACAAATATGTCATTAGATATGTGTTTTGAGTTTGGACTTGACTGACCCTCTCCTGAAAAGACTGTAATCTGCAACCGGCTTGGAGAAATTAATGAGCAGACGCTCGAACAGGATCTACTACTGGATTGTCTGAAGATGGTGGCTGCCAGCATGATAAGACTCTTGGTTGGACTCCGCAGAAATTCCAACGCGGAAGGAGATTGCAATGGAACTGAGGGGGAAGCATAGATATAAAATCCACACAGAAATAGGTATTGTTTGGTTAATCTCGCTTGTGGGAATATCTCAGAAGCTGTGAGAAGATTGAAGGATAATAATAGAATTATTGGAAAATATTTGGACTATATTGGACTATAATGATTAGAAATGATTTCGATTATAATGATTAGAAAGGCAGTAATTTATGAGTGACTAGAACAGTGGTGGCGAACCTGTGACACGCAGAGCCCTCACTGCTGGCACGCGCCCCATCGGCCCATTGTTTCCCCCCCATTTGTTCTCCAGATCCTTTTTGTTGTTGTTGCTGCTGCTGGTAGCCAGAGATTGGTTTTTAACCCTTTCTGTGCTGTTTTTTCTGGCGCTTTGGCAGATTATGCCAGTGCTGCGTGTTAGTTCCAGCAAAGGTATTGTCATTTATTTCTGTTCTCTTCCCCCCCCCAAATAGCGCAGCAGCTTTGGGGCACCCCCCAAAAAACCTCCAAAACTTTGGTCAGCAGCTCCCCCCAAAAAGCTCAACAACCCTGGGCACTTTGTGATAAATAAGGGTTTTTTGGTTTGGTTAAATAATTAGTTTTTGGTTTATTAAAAACAGTTATATATTACGATTATACATTTTTGTTATTTAAACTATAAATATCGGGAAATTATGGGGTTTTTCTCGAAGTGACACACCACCCAAGTTATGCTCGGTTTTTTGGCGAATTTTGACACACCAAGCTCCAAAGGTTGCCCATCGCTGGACTAGAACCTTCAGAGTCTGAAGCATGAGAAGCATTTTTTTATAAATTTGGCAAAATATTTAGATTACTCGATATGTATTTGTGTAATCTGGAATAATTAATGTGATATGATTGGATTGTTAAAGTAAAAAATTTAATAAAAATGATTTATAAAAACCAAATCACTTTCTCCTAAACAAGCTCACCCACTAATCAGCTAACACCTGGAAGACAGGGTTTAATCGTGCACTGGTTGCACAATCCTGCTCTCATCAGGGAACAGAATTCCACAGCCCAGGCAGCAGAATTTAATCTCCACTCATCAGCTCCTGAGTGGAGATTAAAGATCAGAGTGAGATCAGCACAAAATTGGGGTCTTAATAGGAATGGAGGAGGAGAACTCTCACAAAATCTTCTGCAAGTCTCTTCTCTTTTAAACTCCAGATTTTATTCTTTAATTGTTTTGTAATTATTTTCACTTCCAAGATTAATTATGGTTTGCCTTGAATGCCTCACACTAAGCCAGAAAAGTGGAATGACCCTCTTGAATACATGCACAATAACGTGACGCAGTTCACCCCTTTGTTCTGCTGAAGGTGAGGCTGCATACGCAACTCCCGTCAAGAGGAACTTCCATCACCCCCCACCCCACCCCAGGTGACACCAGGCTTCCCATTCACTCACTGAGATGCTGCCTGTCGTTTCTCAATGAACTTCATCACCTAGTCAGAAAGAGAAAGATGATTTTAGGTAGAAACAGAGAATTAAAGTTTGCAGTTATGTTCATGATACACAAAAAACCATGAGATAATCAGCATCAGAATTACAGTACAGAATTACCATTATGTGACTAAATCGTTAACTGGGATATAAATAATAATAATAATAATAATAATAATTTTTATTTGTACCCCGCCCACCCTGGCTGGAACCGGGCTCAGGGCGGCTAACATCATAAAACTAACACAGTATACAAAGAACATAAGAACAGGCAATCAATTAATTAAAATACATCTTACAATTAGTTCAGATACAAATTTGCTCTGAGCTTTAGTGTTGATAATAATATGTGGCGCTCTGATGTAGCCCAGAATGTTAAATGCTCATCACTGCTGGAAAATTATCCAAGAGGATATTTGGCAAGTAAAAACTCAAGCTAAATGCAGTACCATTCAGTGAAATTCACCAAGAATTATGTACCTGGTCAAATCTTGTCGCAAAAAGGTTCAGAGAAGTCACAATACCGCCGTTGGGGCCCAGCCCATACCTGGTGCGCATTCAGGAAAGGTTGGTAGAAATCTGAAAGTCACCTGTATCAGCGTATTCCCTTCCCCTTCCTCTACCCCAGACACTCAGACCATTTAAAGCAAAGGTGTCACATAAAACCACATCTGTAGAGATCGCCAGCGTCAGCAGCGACAGCTCCAAAGACACACTGGCAATTTCACCAGCTGCACAAACACCATGCCCAGACTTACCACATCCTTTCAATATTGGTTTTCTCCACCCATCGCAGTGTGCAATCACCCTCTAGCCCAGGGGTAGGCAACCTAAGGCCTGGATGCGACCCAATCACCTTCTCAATCCGGCCCACGGACGGTCCGGGAATTAATGTGTTTTTACATGAGTAGAATGTGTCCTTTCATTTAAAATGCATCTCTGGGTTATTTGTGGGGCATAAAAATTTATTCATTTCCCCCCCTTCAAAATATAGTCTGGCCCCCCACAAGGTCTGAGGGACAGTGGACCGGCCCCCTGCTGAAAAAGGTTTGCTGACCGCTGCTCTAGCCCATGGGTTGGCAAACTAAGGCCCGCAGGCTGGATCAGGCCCAATTGCCTTCTGAATCCGGTCCGTGGACGGTCCAGGAATCGCCGTGTGGATCACCAGCACGTGCGTTCTTCCCTCTCCCTCACACGGCGGTGGCAGCGCTTCCTCCCTCCCTTCTCCTGGCTTCTCCCCACCCTGCCTAGAGGAGGAAGGGGGCTGGGCTTTACTGGTGGTAGCAGCAGCAGCGCTCAAACAACCGCCATTTTAAGCAGCTCCTCTCTGGAGCCCTTTCACATACCAGTCATCGTCCCTCCGCCGCTGCCCCCAGCCCCTGCTATTGCAAGACACAGGTAAACAGCCACTGGGGCTGGTGGTGTTCTTGCATCATTTTCCCCCCAATATAGTCCGTCCCACCACAAGGTCTGAGGGTCAGTGGACCGGCCCCCTGCTGAAAAAGTTTGCTGACCCCTGCTCCATCCAAAGAAAGCAAAGTCTGGTCCTTGGGACAGGAGGGCCAGGGGTCCTCCTGGCTAGGAAGTGGAGCAGCAGCACCAGGAGGCACGTCCATCATGAAGCAGCTGGCCCAGTCCTGGACCCAACCGTGTTTTCAGACTCTGGCCTGAGCAGGCTCTCCTCAGATGCTCTCTGCTGCCAGGGCTGCCTTTTGGTGCCCAACGCCTCTTGCCCCACACAGCTGGCCCTGCCCACCCCCAGCTAGGGGCCAGGAGACCCTGCCAAGCCCCCATGGCCTCCTGAGGCCCTGTCCCTCCGTTCCCAGGTAAGGATACTGCTTCATGACCTCCTTGTACTTCACGGTGTCTCGGATGTCTGTGGGGAAAAGGAGAGGGAGAGAAATGACGCCCCCCGACCAGGCAGAGGCCAGGCCCGCTCCGCCCCAGCCCCAGCCCCGCCACTCACCGATGTTGGCCGGGAAGGGCAGCTCGCGCACGGCGGGGTCCAGGTTGATGACGTAGGGAGGGCAGCCCCGGCTGTGCAGGTGCGCCGTCAGCCGCTGCGGGAAGAGAAGCGCCGTCAAGCCCGAGGGGAGCCCGGCCCCGCCCGCCCTCCCTCCCTCGCTCCCCGTAGCCCCGCTCACCTGCACTAGCGCCGTCTTGCCCGAGCCGGCCATGCCCAGCACTAGCACGCACACCGGCAGGGGCCCCTCGGTCGAGCTCGCCGCCGCCGCCGCCGCCATGTCGCCTCGCGGTCGCCAGCCCGCTTCCGCTTCCGGCCAAGGGCGTGCTTTTCCTGTCAGGGGCGGTGCCAGAGGGCCGCTCTAGGCCTCAGGGCGGGACAGAGGGACCTCGAGTTTCAAGTGGGCTGCGCTTGCTCCCCTCCCCTTTTCGTCTCTCTGCGTTCTTTTCGACCATAGAGGTGCCCTAGAGAGGCAGAGCGGCCGCCCCGCTACGCGGTCATAGAGCGCAAAACCCGTGCGCGAGTCTGGCCTTCGCCGGAAGTTCGCGCCGTCCTCCCGACCGGCGGTAATGACGTCACGAGGGGAGGGCGAGGGCGTGGCGCCCGGTCCCCGCCTCCTCCTCCGTCACCTTGGCAACGCGAGGCGGGGGGCGGGGCGGGAGCAGCAGTTTCTCTCCCGCTGGAACTCCCGGAGGGGAGGGGGCGGAATGACGGAGGCCGTCGGGTGGGGAGGGGAGGGCGCCCCGGGGGTCATCTAGTCCACTGAAGCGTCCTTAACCCTTCCTGTGCCGGGCGGCGCCAGAAGCCTCGCAGAGGTCGGTCTCGGGGGGGGGGGCGGGAGGCGCCGCGGACTCGTCCCGGGCGAAGAAGGAGCCCGCCCTGCCCCGCCGCTGCCTCTCTCTCCCCGTAGGGCCGAGTCGCTCCTCCAGAGCCGAGATCGGAGGAGTCGGGCAGCCGCTCGTCTTCCTTCTCATCACCGCCGGAGCCCACCCAGGACGGATCCCTTCCCAGCCCCGCTCACTGGCTGGAGATGAAGGAGGCGAAGCTCACCGCCGGCAAGACCCCTGCCCGGGAGGAGGAGGAGGCGAGGGAAGGTGAGGAGGGGCTGCGTGGGGCCTTGCGATTCTTCCTCTCTCACAGCCCGGCTCTTGAGCTTGGCACCTTCCTCTTCCGGAAAAGCCCAGAGCCTTTGCTGGGTGGGAGGTATACATATTTTCTGGCGTATAAAACGACTGGGCGCATGGACGTACCCAGCGCGGGGCAGGAGGGGGCAGCTGCCCCCTAGAAGCAGGGCCGGTGCATGAGAGAGGCACTGCTGACGGGGCTGGTGGACAGAGGCGGAGCACAGCCCGGCGGAGCGCGAGTTCGGCGTTCCGGCCCACCGCGCTGCGCCCTCCCTCCAGCTCTCCGCCGCGCCCTCCGGCAAGGCCAAGCATGGCGGGGAACCAGAGAGCGCGACGGGAAGCTGGAGGGCGCGGCGGGCGGGAGCGCCGAATTCGCGCTCCGCTGGGCTGTGCTTCTCCTCCTCCGCCTGCCTCTGGAGACTCCCCCACTGCTGCTGATCCTGCTTCTGCACCAAAAATAACCAGGGAGGGAAGGGAGGAAGCGCGCGGGGCAGGAAGCTGCTGAGTTCAATGGGACTTGCTCCCAGGGAACAGCGCACAAGAGGGCAAGCTTCTTAGCGCCCGCTCTGCCAAGCAGCACTAATGTGGTGGTCTTTTAAGGTGCCCTGCCTGCTCAGAAGCACACTCCTTTTTTCTTTTCCCCTCCTCTGAATGCAGGATCCTGCTGCCGCCGATCCTGCTGCTGAACTGCGTTCAGAGGAGGGGAAAAGAAAATGCACGTAGAGTGCATTGCAGTAATCCAAGCAGGAGATAACCAGAGCATGTACCACTCTGGCGAGACAGTCTGCGGGCAGGGAGCGTACCAGTCTGTGTACCAGATGGAGCTGGTAGACAGCTGCCCTGGATACAGAATTAACCTGTGCCTCCATGAACAGCTGTGAGTCCAAAATGACTCCCAGGCTGTGCACCTGGTTTTTCAGGGGCACAGTTACCCCATTCAGGACCGGGAAGTCCCCAACACCTACCCGCCCCCTGTCCCCCAAGAATAGTACTTCTGTCTTGCTTGTCAGGATTCAACCTCAATCTGTTAGCCGCCATCCATCCTCCAACCGCCTCCAGGCACTTACACAGGACATTCACTGCCTTCACTGGTTCTGATTTAAAAGAGAGATAGAGTTGGGTGTCATCCGCATACTGATGAACACCCAGCCCAAACAATAACAATCACAATAACAGTAACATTTATACAGTACTTCACCTATCTGGCTGGGTTTCCCCAGCCACTCTGGGCAGCTCCCAACAGAATATTAAAAACACGATAAAGTATCAAACATAAAAACTTCCCTTAACAGGTCTGCCTTCAGATGTCTTCTTGAAGTCTATACGTTATATATAACAGGGACATCCAACTTGCAAGAGACTGCAATCTGCTCACAGTATACGATCGACCAGTAGATCGCGATTGACCTGTTGTATGTGCCTGCCATACATTATAGAATGAAATAATAATACAGTGGTACCTCAGTCTATAAACAGTCCTGTTAAGAAACTGTTCGGGCAACGAACTCCGTAAAACCGAACTTTGCCCCGGAAGCCAAATAGTGGAAGGGCACCGGTGACAGGAGGCCTCAGTAGGGAAAGCGCACCTTGGTTTAAGAGCGCTTTCGGCTTAAGAATGGACTTCCGGAACGAATTAAGTTCGTAGACCGAGGTACCACTATAATATACTTTACACGCCCCCCCCCAAACCACTTGTCTCAGTCTCTCTCCTCCTCTTAGCTGGGGATTCCCTTTCCAAGGCAAAGCACAAGCAGGAAAACAAAGATGTAGGCGATGACAAGGATCTCCCCCAAAAGAAGCAGAAATCTGGTGAGTGGATTCTACTTGGGTTCCTTTCTCTGGGTCCCTGCATGCTCCTGGCTCTCCTGCAAGGAGCAGGGCTGGAGGCTCCCTGCCCACCTACTCAGCTCAGTTCCTTCTGATGTGAGGGGGCTGCCCATCCCTGTCCCTTGGAGCTCTACACTTTGAGCTTCGCTGCTCCCAAGTAATGGGAGCCCCTCATGAACTATTCCTCTTCCTGTGTTGGAGGTTGAGCCCATGTTGGGGCGGTCACTTCCCTTGACCTCCATCTCTCCAAGGTTCAGGGTTGTGGTGAAGGGTTGATGGTCCTGGCTGCAGAGGCAAACCTTCACTGCTGTTTTTCCTTGTCCCAGGGAAATGGCAGCAGATGGGGCGACAGCCTCATCTCAAGCCCAAGTGTGACCATAGGAAAAGAGACGCACCGGTATATGCAGCAGGTAAAACAGGACCCCGACATCGCAGCTGCTTGGTGAGGACAGAAGCCAAGAAACCAGAGCCTTCGTCCTCTAGACCCCAGGACCTTTGGCAAAGGGGCGGGGCCTCTTATCTGCCCTCCCTGTGTGCAGCCAGGAGTGGAGCATAGCTGAAGAAGCAGGCAGAAGGGGTTGTAGGGGTGCATAATTGGGAGGGTGGGGTGCAGAAAGCCAGTAAGCGTGACTGTGTCCCTAAGCATAGAAAGACGAGCCCTGCAGCAGGTGGGCCAGGCCAAGATGCCCCAGTGGGAAGCCCACAGGCCAGGTGAGAGGGCTGCCCCACTCAGGGCCAGCCAGGAACCTGAAGATGCTGAGTCAGACCCTTCTTCTGCTCCGCCAGGCAGCCTGGAAGAGCAGTGGCAGCTGGAGATCCTGAGCAGAGGCCGCGTCACTTGCCCCACCTGCAGGGCTGTCGTGAGGAAGACGGTGGAAGGGCTGAAGAAGCACATGACCAACTGCCAGCATGTGAGCAGACGGGGTGGGGCGGGGTGGGACCTTATCCTTTTCCTAGGCAATCCCTGGGGATCCTTCCAACCCTGCAACTCCCTCTCAAGCCATGGGCGTAACAATGTCATAAGAAACCTGCTCCATCAGGCCAAGGGAAGTCCACCTCATCCTGCTTCCTGTCTCCCACATCTGCCAGCCAGTTACTCCTGGAAAAACCCCAGGAGCAGCTCCCCCCGCACTACCCCCCATCCTGCCAGCAGCTCTTGCTCAGAGGTGAACCATTTCGCCCTGGAATTCAAGGGGATCCTGCCAGCCCTCCTTCTCCCCCGCATCCCAGGGGGTGTCCCTTGTGGGATTGCTTGCATAGTGCTTGCATTGTTCTTGGCCGTTGAGACGGAGGGTTCAGTGAAGCAGCTTCTGCTCTGCAGGTCTGCATGAGAGGAAAGCACCGGAGGGAGCACCCAGGGTCCCCAACTTTTGTGTCCAGGGCAGCTGTCTATCAGCTCCATCTGGTATGCAGGCTGAGACCCTACCTGCCTGCAGACTGTCTCGCCAGAGTGGTGCATGCTCTTAGTTATCTCTCGCTTGGACTACTGCAGTGCGCTCTACGTGGGGCTACCTTTGAAGGTGACCCAGAAACTACAACTAATCCAGAATGCGGCAGCTAGACTGGTGACTGTCTCTTTAAGCAGAGCCTTGACAGGCATATGTCAAGAATGCTTTGATGGTGTTTCCGGCTTGGCAGGGGGTTGGACTGGATGGCCCTTGTGGTCTCTTCCAACTCTATGATTCTATGACTGGGAGCGGCCCCCGAGACCACATAACACCGGTCTTAAAAGATCTACATTGGCTCCCAGTACGTTTCTGAGCACAGTTCAAAGTGTTGGTGCTGACCTTTAAAGCCCTAAATGGCCTTGGTCCTGTATACCTGAAGGAGCATCTCCACCCCCATCGTTCAGCCCGGACACTGAGATCCAGCGCCGAGGGCCTTCTGGCAGTTCCCTCGTCGTGGGAAGCCAAGTTACAGGGAACCAGGCAGAGGGCCTTCTCGGTAGTGGCACCCGCCCTGTGGAACGCCCTCCCATCAGATGTCAAAGAGAAAAACAACTACCAGACTTTTAGAAGACATCTGAAGGCAGCCGTGTTTAGGGAGGCTTTAAATGTTTAATATATTATTGTATTTTATTTTTCTGTTGGAAGCCGCTGAGAGTAGCTGGGGAAACCCAGCCAGATGGGCGGGTAATAAATAATAAATCCTTCTTCTTCTTCTTCTTCTTCTTCTTCTTCTTCTTCTTCTTCTTCTTCTTCTTCTTTATTTATTTATTTTGTAAAATTTATATACAGCTTGTTTGTAAGACAAAGCTCAAAGCACTTTACAAAAAAAAGGTAACAGTCAAATTATCACTAAAAACAAAGACCCATAATTTTTAAATGCAGAAATTAAACCCATAGTAGAATAGAGCAGAGCAAGTCAGTTTCAGGGATTGGAGGGGGGACACACATTCAGACTCCAAACTCCAGGAGCAAGGACTAACGGGAGATGTTCCCACAGCCTGAGCTGCCCAGATGCTGGCGGTTACTGCTGACATGTGCAATGCCTTGTGGTCTTCCTAGGAGATGCTCACATGCCACCACTGTGGGAAGCAGCTGCGGTCTCTGGCAGGAATGAAGTACCACATCATGGCAGACCATAACAGCCTGGTAAGTAGATGCTGCGCACTCCCAGGATGCCTCAGGCAAATGCTTCAGTCCTTGGACCCTTGGAAGCCCAGCCGTCCTGCCTGTATTTCCATCCCCCTGACACAGTGGCAGTTCAGCCCCAGCAGGTCTTCCTGGGCCTTTGGCCTTGGGTCACCTGCAAGCACAGAATCATAGAGTTGGAAGAGATACCCAAGGGTCATCTAGTCCAACCCCTGCAACACAGATATCACAACTGCATCATCCCTGACGGGGCCACCCAACCTCTGATGGAAAATCTCCAAGGAAGGAGAGTCCACCACCTTCCCAGGGAGCCCACTTCCCTGTCAAACGGCTCTTGCCTCCAGAAAGTTATTCCTGTGCTTTAGTGGGAGTCTCCTTTCTTGCAATCTGACTCCCTCGGCTTGGAGCGTCTCCCTGGCCAGCCTTTCCCTTCCCCTTTACGCAGCCAGTGGGGACAGAGGCGGCCGCCTGCGATCTGGGCGAGAGAGGGCGCTTGCGGAGGGTGCTGAAGCGGATGGGGAAGCTCAAGTGCCCAAGGCAGGTGAGATGGAGCGGCCTGGGCCAGGCTGGGGCAGGGACCTCAGACCGCCTCAGGATCCTCTCGGTGGATGCGGGGCTGGGCTGACTTGCCTCATTTGGGGCCACCTTCCAGCTGGTGGTGGAGGGGAGACGCAGAGCCCCCCCCCCCGGCAAGAGTTGGCTTCCCTCCTTCCTGAGAGCCTGTGCTCCTCCCTGCTCCCCTCCCTCTCTCTTCCCCCAGGGCTGCACAGGCAGCTTCACCAGCGTCCTGGGCTTCCTCTACCACACGCGGAAGTGCGGGAAGGAGGCTGCCGAGCTGGAGCAGATGGCTCTGAAGTGCCAGCACTGCGGCAAAGCCTACCGCTCCAAGGCGGGCCTGGCTTACCACCTGAAGATGGAGCATGGCCCGGTGAGTTGCCAGCGGAGGAGCAAAGAGGGGCGGGGGACCCATCTCCCCATCTCTGGCACAAGGCTCAGACACTTTGCGGAGGCAGGTGGAAGAGGGGGCGGGGCAACGCCCAGAGAAGCCACTGCAAGCCCCCTCTGCTCTTATGGGGGGTGGGCATTGTCACTTGCAGAGAGCCTTCGCTACCCCTTTCTGAGCTGGCAGTGGTAGGTGTTTGGCCAGAACATAAGAACTAAGAGGAGCCTGCTGGATCAGGCCAGTGGCCCACCCAGTCCAGCATCCTGTTCTCACAGCGGCCAACCAGTGCCTGTGGGAAGCCAGCAAGCAGGATCTGAGCACAAGAGTCCTGAGCCTCTCCTGCTGCGGCTTCTGGCCACTGGCATTCAGAAGCATTGCTGCCTCTGACTGGAGACAGAGCAGAGCCATGGCAACTGTTAGCCATCGAAAGCCCAGCCCTCCATTCCTTTTTTAAACCCACCCACATTGGTGGCCATTGCTGCCTCCTGTGGGGGGGAGTTCCACAGTTTGCACTTTCACTTTTACTGTCCTTTTAGCCTTCAGCTTCATGGAATGTCCACAAGCTCCAGGGTAGTAGTAGTAGTAATAATAATAATAATAATAATTTATTATTTTTACCCCGCCCATCCGGCTGGGTTTCCCCAGCCACTCTGGGCGGCTTCCAACAAAGATTAAAATACATTAAAATGTCACACATTAAAAACTTCACTAAACAGGGCTGCCTTCAGGTGTTTTCTAAATGTAAGGTAGTTGTTTCTATCTTTGACATCTGATGCGAGGGCATTCCACAGGACAGGCGCCACTACCGAGAAGGCCCTCTGCCTGGTTGCCTGTAGCTTTGCTTCTCGCAGTGAGGGAACCGCCAGAAGGCCCTCAGTGCTGGCCCTCAGTGTCCGGGCAGAATGATGGGGTGGAGACACTCCTTCAGGTATACTGGGCCAAGGCCGTTTAGGGCTTTCAAGGTCAGCACTATTATGAGAGAGGTTATGAGAGAGGGAGAAAAAACAGCTCTCTATTCACTTTCTCCAGGCTTTGCATAATTTTACAAACTTTTGCCATGTCCCTCTTTCTCGCCTTTTCCCTAAATGGAAAAGTCCCAGTTGCTGCAGCCTTCCTTCCTTCCTTCCTTCCTTCCTTCCTTCCTTCCTTCCTTCCTTCCTTCCTTCCTTCCTTCCTTCCTTCCTTCCCATGCTCCTTTTGGTGGCCCTTTCTGAACATCGCTCCCTGTGTCCTTCCTGTCAGATCTCCTTGCTGTGCCAAGACAGCCAGCCGGCCCCCCAGAAGGAGGTGGCAAGCGCAGAGCCCAGCAGTGGAGGCCGCCGTGCTCTGAGGAAAGCTGCCCAGGCAGCTGGCCACCACCTGCAGGAGGCCCTGGCCAAGGAGGCCCTGGCCAAGGAGTGGCCCAGGCGGAAGGTCTGGCAGGACCTGGTTCCCGAGGACCGAAAGGTGCGCCCGTTTCCTCGGAATCCCTTTGGCCCTGGGAGCAAGAAGAGTCCTGGGAGACCTCAAGGTTGCTGAGGGGCCAGGATACAACAGGGAGCGCTTTTTGCACACTGTAGAAGCCCCTGCCTCAGGAGGCCTCCCCAGCCTGCTCTCTTGCAGCTTGCAGGGAGGTTGCCCAAAGCTTTTTGTTACGGTTGTTGTCGTCCATCCACCTCGAGAGGCAATGGAGTGCACTTCCAGGGGTGAAGTCAAATGACTGCATTAGCAGCAGGGAAGGGAGCTCCTCGGGGCGCAAGCCTGGGCCGTGTGTCTGGAGGTCCTGGGCTGCCCAGACAATCGGCCTCGCTGATGGGGTCCAAAGGAAAGCAGAGCAAGGCGCTGGGCATGGGCTTGGCTTGTTACGACGCGGCTGAGATTTTATAGTAATGGCTATTTTAAGGCTTGACATTTTGCCTAATGCTGGAATGGAGTTGGAAGTCCATCAAAGTACAGGTGCAAATGGCAGCACCCCCCCCCCCGGGGCTGGGAACCCAAGAAGCTGCCTGGGCTCTGGAGGAAGGGGGTATCCCTGGGGCTCAGGAGTCAGGGTGCTTTGCCCCTGGTTAGCTGCAGGGGGGGGGGCTGATGTGTGATTAGCTGGAGGCAGCAGCCCCTGCTCCTCACTCTGCCTTCCGGCTCTGCTCGCTTCTTCTCTTCCTCAGCTGAAATACACTCGCCCAGGACTGCCTGCTGTCAGCCAGGAGGTTCTGAGCAAGTGGAGGGCAGAGATCAAGGCATGCCGACGGGTCCGCTGCCCAAACCAGGTAACGGGACGGCTGGGCAAGGCCTGGGATAACAGTGACTTGGGGGAGGCCACCAACTCCCCTTTCAGGGACCCCCCCTCCCATGCTCCTGACTGTACAAGGGCAGCAGAGCTTCTTTCTCCTTGCCCCCAAACACTTGCAGTGGTTGTTGGGGGGAGGGGCTCTTCCTTGGTGTTCAGCTTCCCACAGAATAATCTGTGGCTGCTCACTCTGTCCTTTTGCATCGCAATGAAGGTAGAGAGTGGGGAGAGCCTCTAAGTATCTGACTCTGGATTTCCTGCCGCTTCCAGGAGGCCCCTCTTGCTTTCAGGGGCCACTGACCCCCTTTCCTGCCTCTCTCCTTCCACCACAGGGCTGCGAGTGTGCCTACAGCAGCATCTCGGGCCTCAAGTCCCACCTGGGCAGCTGTACCTTGGTATGTGCCAGCCTTTCCTTAGGGCTGCAGGATGTGTGGCTTTGGGGGGCTTCTGCTGCCTGCCATTGCCAAAGCACCCCTGGATTCACCACCACCTTTGCACCCCAACTGGCAGATCCCTCCCTCCACAGAGACTAGACACCTGCACTTAAAATCTGGGGGGGGGGCTCCTTCCGCTTTCTTCCTCCTCCTCCTCCTCCTCCTCCTCCTCCTCCTCCTCCTCCTCCTCCTCCTCCTCCTCCTCCCCCCCCCCCCGCTGTCTTCCTCAAGTTCTTGCTGCCAGAGATTCTAGGCCACATTTCCGTCTCGCTGCAGGGGGAGTTTGTGGCTGGGAGATACCGGTGCCTGCTGTGTGAGAAGGAGTTTGTGTCCGAGAGTGGAGTCAAGTACCACATCAACACTGTGCATGCGCAGGTGAGGAGCAGGGGGGCTGCGGGGAGTGCGCATGGACCCAACCCAACGCCACAGGCCCTTCTGCCGCCCTCGCGCCCCCGCTGAGGTCTATGGCCATTGGCCTGGCTGAGCTTGTGCTGGGGCTCCCCCTTCCTCTCGCTCCCACCTCCTGCCTCTCCCCACCCCCAGGACTGGTTTGCTGTTGGCACACACACCGCCAAGAGCTTCAAGAAGCTGCTGAAGCAGCAGCAGGAGGAGGAGGAGGCGGAGCAGAAGAGAGCGCCCAGGAAACCTCTGCCCAGCAGGAGCCGCAGGAAGAGGCCACAGACTGCTGCCTCCCCCAAGAAGGCCACACCCAGGCAAAAGGCAGCGGGGGAGCAGGGGCAGCAGAAGCCAAAGGCCAGCTGCCCCCAGCGGGCAGGAAGTGGGAGCTGTGAGAAGGAGGAGGAGGAGGAGGATGGCCCTTCCCCTCTGAAGCTCAGCCACAGGAGAGGGAGGGAGTAGTGGCCCCCCTCTGGTCTCTCAGGGTGGGGAGGGATTCCTAGAAAGGAAGGGGATCCTCTGGCCACACGCCTCCTCGCATCCTGCCCTCCAGCCCACCTCAGGCGGCCTGGGTTGCTCAAGTGACTGACTGGAGAAGAACAACCCCCGCTCCCCACAAGCTCAGCAGGGCTTACTTCTGAGGAGGCACATCAAGGACTCTGGTCCTCCCAGGGGAGGCCACACTCTCCAGGCAAGGAGCCACCAGAGGTGGGGTTTCCTCCCTATCCTCAGGCAGGCAGCTGTGCCCCAACCCCGGGAGCAAACTGGGCACTGCAGATGGAGCGTCGCTGAAAATCTTACCATAGCAAAACACACATTCCAAGGTAATTTTCACATTTAATTAGTTATCAAAAAACCAAAATTAGTTACATGAAATTACTGAAATTGTGAATAAAAGTTTTATATAATCCTCTGGGTAATTTGTATTTGTTTAATAACATAAATCAAAACAGCATATTGAATTGTATGAAGTTTGCTGGTTTTCATGGGTAGTGTTACATGAAGGCAGCCCTGTTTAGGGAGGCTTTTAATGTTTAATAGATTATTTCATTTCATTTTTCTGTTGGAAGCTGCCCAGAGTGGCTGGGGAAACCCAGCCAGATGGGCGGGGTATAAATAATAAATTATTGTTATTATACCCAGGTGTAACAATGCATGAATTCCAGATTGTATGTCACATCTTATAGATTGATTTGTAAATAAGATGGATGGATTCTCTTCTGTACCCATTTCTGAGCATTGAGTTTTCAAAAAACTGTGGGTGCCCCTCCAGTGACTTCCGGCGCATCAAGCCCCCCCCCACTGGAGCCCCCAGGAGAGGTCCCTTTCTGCCCTGCTGCTCCTGAGAACCCTCCGTGAGGAGAAGCAGTCCTGGGAAGGTGGCTGCACCCACTGGGTGCCAGGCTAACCTCACAATGTGTTGCTGTAGCAACAAGATAAACGGAACCGCAGGAGGACGGTGGATTGCCTGGGAGAGTAGCTGGTGCATATGGGATAACCGCTGCTGGCCTGGCCCTCTGTGAGCGGGTTGGAAAGGGGTCCATAGGGCAGGCCTCCTTTCAGTGCCTTTGGAGCTAAACCAGCAACTCCCTGCAATGGAGGAGTCTCCTGTGCCAAACCAAGAGAGGTCTTGACCCTTTGCTTTCCTCCGTTGCCTGTCTTAGAGCTGTGTGGAGCTGGCTGATCTTGACTGACCCAGGCCTGGCCAGGGGTCTGTGGCCCTGAGAGCGCAGCCAGGGCGAGGGGGCTAGGATGCAGTCACTAGAGCCTGGGCAGGAGGCCGGTCCCGAAGACTGGCAAGCCACCGAGCTGGCCAATCTCTGCCCACCCCCTCTAAGCCGGGGCAGCGGGACAGTGGTGGAGTCCCCATTGCTGGACCCTCTGCTACTCAGCCAGGAGATGCGAGAGCAGCTGACAGCTCACCTCCAACGGAAGCGGCTGCAGCTGCTGTGGGGCTTGCCTGGCCTGGTGCACAGCTCCCTGGAGAGGTCTGTGCCAGCCCTGCCGGGCTTCCTGGCATGCACAGCCCCGCAGGCAGCCACCGACCACCAGAGGCCCCTTTTCAAGGTGGAGAGGAGGCAGTGCCTGGAGCACCACCTGAGGGAGAAAGCAGTGCATCGCAAGTGGGGCCTCCCCAAGAGGGTCTGCAAAGCCCTCTGCTGGCCGCTGCCGCCTCCCGGGACACCTCTGGCCCAGGCAGCCCCACAGCAGGAGAGGCCCTCTTCGAAAGGGAGCAGCTCTCCAAAGCCACACAGCGTTGCGGCACTGCTGGCTTGTTCTGCCATGACCATGGCAGCCAAAGGCGGCAGAAGCTGGTGCAGCCCAGAAGCAACACAGGAGCCTTGGCCACTGGACTCGGGAATGCCACGCCTGCTTGGGAAGCAGTGGGAAGGTCTTCCAGGGACTGAGATACGGGAGCTGGGTGGGGATGGCCCCTGGAACAGCCTGGCCACCTTGGAGCTCCTCCAGGTCCATCTGCCCTCAGCCACAGCCCACCCGGACGGGGCTCAGAGCCTGCCTGGGGAGGCGGATGCTAGTGCAGAACTCCAGCGCTGCAAGAGGCAGCAGCCAAGCTGGGGCCAGGCACCCCTTGCCCAAGGATGTCCTCCTGCAGAGAAGCGTCCTCTTGCCGCAGCCGCCCAAGGGAAGATGAAGCCTGAGGAAGGGATCTGGGTCCCACTTCAGCCAGCCGGGGATTCCCGCCAGACTGCCAGGGCCATCACAGATACCCAAAGAGAGCTGCCTCCACCAACCAGTAAACAGGATGCCGCCCAGCTGGATCTGGTCCTTTGGGATCTGACCCCAGCCTTGGTTTCCCTCACAGGTGGCAGGGAGCAGGCCCCTGAGTGCCACCAAGTGAGCCCCCCCCTGACTGAGCGGACTTGTTGTGCTCACTCCGCCTTCTGCCGCCGCCACCAGGAGGCCGCTTTGAAGCCCTGTCCCACAAGCCTCCTGGGGAAAGCGGGGTCTCACACCCCTGAGGGGCTGGGCAGGCAAGCTAGTTCACCACGAGCAACAGACCTTTCCACAACCAGTCCCAGAGCAAATCCAGGATGTGAAAGATTTCTTACAACTGACAAAAAGCAGTACTTTGAGTTCCACCTGCGCGAGAAGCTTCTGCATCAGCGGTGGGGGGTGCCCAGGAGGGTGAAGGAGTCTGTGGCCAGGTCGGCCCTGGTGCAAAGCACCATCAGGTGAGCCCTCCCCCTTGCACAGGACCTGCCCCATGTGATGCTGCCAAGATGCAGGAGCCCAGCTGGCTGCAAGGAGCCTCGCTGTTCCTCGATGCTGCAAGGAGAGGTCGGTCCAGAACCCCATCCACACCCCTGAGACACAAGTCAGATGAGGAGCTCAAGCTGTTGTGTGAGCAGCCTGGCTAGAAGATGGCAGTGCAAGACAGGCATGCTCGTCATACTGGGCTTGGGTGAGTCCTCAGCACCACTGCTTTGGACTGGAGTGCAGATATTTTGAGCAGGAAATAAATACATTGCTTCTGATGAAGTTTAATTGAGGATTAAATCTGTAAAGTAAAATCAAAACCTCCTATCCCACATGTGGGGGAGCACTGAGAGCAAACATGCTGTGAAGCCCCTTTAGCAGAGTAAAAATACTTAGGCACTTTTGCAGCTTACTGGAATCTCGGAATTAGGCCAGGCATCCCCAAACTGCGGCCCTCCAGATGTTTTGGCCTACAACTCCCATGATCCCTAGCTAACAGGACCAGTGGTCGGGGAAGATAGGAATTGTAGTCCAAAACATCTGGAGGGCCGAAGTTTGGGGATGCCTGAATTAGGCAATTACATCTCTTATCCCTGTTCATTTGTGGTCTGCTGACCTTTCCCCTCTCTGTCCCCTTTGCTAAGAATGAACTACATGTTTTAGTAAGATAAACAAAAGGTTTACTTACATTTCAATGCAGGCAACAAATCATCAAAGTAATATGCTGGCAAAAAATACTTCTTTGTTACAAAATACAAAGTTAGTTTTTAAAATGGAGTCTGAGCTCTGAGCAGAGCCTAGGAATATACTAGGGTTGCCATATTTCAACAAGTAAAAATCTGGACACAATTTTTTGTTTTGCAACCCCCCCCCCCAAAAAAAATCACTTCTGACATGGTTTGCCGTATGTCCAGGTTTTCCTGGACATTTTTGTGATTTTTGGAAATTCTGCCTGGACACTATTTCCAATGGATGAATCCCAAATATGTATGGGAAAACCCAGATGTATGGGAGCCCTACTATACGCTTCTCTGGAGCAGCAGAAAACAACCTTTCTCCCTCCTCTATATGACATCCTTTTATATATTTGAACATGACTATCATATCACCCCTTAACCTTCTCTTCTCCAGGCTAAACATACCCAGCTCCCTAAGCCGTTCCTCATAAGGCATCGTTTCCAGGCCTTTGACCAATTTGGTTGCCCTCTTCTGGACACGTTCCAGCTTGTCAGTATCCTTCTTGAACTGTGGTGCCCAGAACTGAACACAGTACTCCAGGTGAGGTCTGACCAGAGCAGAATACAGTGGTACTATTACTTCCCTTGATCTAGATGCTATATTCCTATTGATGCAGCCCAGAATTGCATTGGCTTTTTTAGCTGCTGCATCACACTGTTGACTCATGTCAAGTTTGTGGTCTACCAGGACTCCTAGATCCTTTTCACATGTACTGCTCTCAAGCCAGGTGTCTCCCATCCTGTATTTGTGCCTTTCTCCCCCCCCCCCCCAAGTGTAGTACTTTACATTTCTCCTTGTTAAAATTCATCTTGTTTGCTTTGGCCCAGTTGTCTAATCTGTTAAGGTCATTTTGAAGTGTGATCCTGTCCTCTGGGGTATTAGCCACCCCTCCCAATTTGGTGTCATCTGCAAACTTGCTCAGGTTGCCCTCAAGCCCATCATCCAAGTCATTGATAAAGATGTTGAATAAGACTGGGCCCAAGACAGAACCCTGTGGCACCCCACTAGTCACTACTCTCCAGGTTGAGGAGGAGCCATTAATGAGCACCCTTTGGGTTCGGTCAGTCAGCCAGTTACAAATCCACTGAATGGTAGCATTGTCTAGCCTGCATTTTACCAGCTTCTTTACAAGAATATCATGGGGCACCTTGTCAGGGCTGTTAACACCTGGTTTGGCAGTTAGGAGGGGTATCCTAAGTTTGTGTTGTCACATCTTGAGAATTATGGCATCCCTGTTCCATACATGCCATGAGTCAGGTCTCCTTCCCTCCACCCTGGGATCACAATTTTTATCACCTTTCTGAAGTAAATAAAACCATCTATTTGACTAATTTTTGTGAATTTCCATGCTTCAGAAAATGGGGTTTCCTTGCCTTATTATGAAAACTGGGAACCCAGTATAACTGAGGGAAACATACAGAAGTTCGTGGTCATGTGGGCGTGTCTTGCTCAGTAGCAGGGCAAGCTCCTGTGTCCTGGAGCTCTGCTGTGTCATAGAATCATATCAGAATCATATTCATAGAATCGTATTCAGATAAAGATGCTGAATAAGACTGGGCCCTTACGCATAGCATGCCAATGCTTCTGAGGAGTAGGTTGGGTGCCCCTCCTTTGTCCATAACAGGTCAGTGGCTGAGCAGCTGCTTTGCATGCAGAATGTGACGTGACCCGGCCAGAGGCCTCCTGAAATGTCTCAGGTAGAAACCATACATTGCCAAGGAGTGGATGTAGGGAGATCCCTCACCTGGGTGCTATCTTGGCTCAGCTAAGTCACGACCCTGATCCTTACCATTGCTGAACCACAGCCAAAGATCTGCCCGCACCCCCAACATACCTCCTGGTTTTCTTAGCCTGAGTCGTGAGGCTTCCTTAAGTACAGAAGAGCCCCTGAGATGGCTTCCCTCATCTGTCCCTGCAGAATGAGAGCTTGCCTCCCATCCTGTTTTATGAACAGATTTTCTATCTCAACTCACCACCCCTCTACAAAGCAATTTGTAAAGCAGCAACCTAAAAAAATTGCAAACTGGGGAAAGAATAAGATATTAAACCACATTAAGTAATATTACAACAGCAGCAGTTAAGCCAAACTGATTAAAATGGGTTCAGTACAGATGGGATAAAGTTCAGTGCATAGTTGAACTATGGAACTCCCTCCCACAGGAGGCAGCGTTGGCCACCAGATGGGATGACTTCAATAGAGGCCTTCACAAATTTATGGAGAGGGCTAGCGATGGCTACTAGTCAGCCTGGAGGCTATACTCTGTCCCACAGTCAATGATGCTGGATTCCAGATGCTGGCAGCCTCAGGCGTGGAGAGCGCTCTTCTGCTCGGATCCTGCTTGCAGCCGGTTTCCCACAGGCATCTGGTCGGACACCGTGAGAACAGGAGGCTGGACTAGGTGAGCCACTGGCCTGATCGATCCTCCAGGCTCCTCGTAGGCTCGTCTTAAGGCTCTCACCGCCAGGACCCTGTTCACCGTCTCAGCAGTTGCGCGGCTGGCCTGGAGGCAGCTCGTCTGCCCTGCGCCTCGGGGAAGGGGCGCCCGCCCTCCTGCTTCTCCGCGCGTCCCTGCTGCCGGTCGCTCTCGCCGCGGCGCAGGAGGGCCAAGTCGCGCAGCGATTCATGCTGCCGCCGCAAGCGCTGCACGTGATCCTCTAGCCGGCTCTTGTGCGCCTGCAGCGCCCGTGCCCTCGCCACCAGCCGCGCCAGCTCCTGCCTCAGCTCCCGGTTCTGCCGCTGCGCCTCCCGGCTGTGCTCCAGCAGGCACCGCGCGGCCACCTGGTGCGCCTCTCCGGCCACGCGCGCCGCCCGCTCTCGTGCCTCGCGCTCCTGCGCCGCCTTGGCTTGCGCGAAGCGCGCCGCCGCCTCCTGCCGCCGCTGCACGTGCTCCTTGCGGGCCGCTGCCTGCGCGCGCTGTAGCTCCCGCACGCGGCCGGCCTGCTCCTGCTGCAGCGCGCGCACACCGCGCAGTTCCTCCAGCTCGGTGCGCAGCCGGGCCAACTCGGCCTCCTGGCGGAGCACCTCTGCGCGCAGCACCGCCTCCTGCTCTGCGGAGCGGGCCAGCAGCTCCCGGTGCTCGCGCTGGATCTGCGCTAGGAGCTGCTGGCTCTCGTCGCCCAGTGACACGGCCGCCCCCTCCCGCCGCTGCGCCCGCTTGGCCACGTAGTCCAGGAACTCCCGACTCTCGGCGCGCAGCTGCTGTGCCTCCTGCTCCAGGAGCTCGTGCTGCGCCCGCAGCTGCGCCCGCCGCCCGCGCAGCCGCTCCAGCTCCCGGCAGACGAGCTCCAGCTCCCCCTGCAGCGGCGAGGCACCTTCCTGCGGCGGGCTACCCCCAGAGTCCTCGGCGCCGCTCCCGGGGGGTGCGCGTTCTGTCCCAGCTGGCTGCGCCTGCGGCAGCGTCTTCCCCCGGCGCTTGCGAGGCATCCTGAGCCCTGGAGGAAGAAGGAGGAGAAGGGCGCTGGAGGCCGGCCAAGAGCGGGGCGGCTGCCCCGCGGAGCCCGACTAACCCAGGCCCCTCGGGGGAGCGGAGTAGGATCAGACGCTCCCTTGCTCCGTGCGCAGATCTCCCGGCTGTTGAGCCATCGAACCGGGGGGCATTGGGCGCTCAGAGGACTCAAGAGGGTCCGGGAAGCTGTCGACGCCCCCCTTTCAAGGGCAGAGACAAACCTTCCTCTGCTAAGTTAGGAACCGAAAGTTTGAGCGGTCTCTTGGCCACGCTCCTGGTGGGCTTGCGGGTGGAGGAGGGCTCTCCCGGGCGCAGGGCCCGGGCAAGAAGGGGCTCTACCTGCTGGCTGCGCTGGAGGGTCCTTCGCGGCGCACGAAAAAGGAGAGCGAGGAGGCGGAGGAGAGGCCCCTCGAAGTGTTGTCGGTCGCCTGGCGACCGGGAAGGGAGGGGCGGGCGGGCGGGGCTCCTTCCAGCTGCCCGAGAGCCTCTCCAGACTACAGGCCCAAGTGGACACGAAGAAAAGCATCGGGCGGGCGGGCCCGTACGGGAGGAGGCGCGATGCTCGGGATCGATCGGGGCTTCCTCACCACTCGGGGCTCCGGTTCGACGGGCCGGCTCATAGCTGTCAAGTTTTCCCTTTTATCGAGAGGAAGCCTATTCAGCATAAGGGAATTTCCCTTAAAAAAGGAAGAACTTGACAGCTATGGGCCGGCTGCTGGCTGGCTGGCTCCGCGGGGAAGAGCGGGGCTTGTAGCCCGGGAGGTCCTTTGGGCAGCTGAGCTGTGTCTGCACCCGCCGGCCCGCCTGGGGTGGCGCTGTCGGCTCGCGTCTGCCTTGGAGAACTCAGCGGAGAAGGGCAAAAGTAGTCTGAGTTGGTTCTGCGGAGTCTCTTTGGCTCTGGCGCCCCCTACTGCTTGCCTCCCTCCTGCCATACCAGTCCCAGGGGGCACCGACCCCCCACATTGCCCCTAACTTTCATGTGGGTTGCTCCTAAGTAGCCTCTGGTTGGACAGAAGAGCCCATCTAGGAGAAGGAAAACTTATCGTAAACATCTGCTGCCTTGGGGGAGATCTTCCAATGGTGGAGTTTCCTTCCTTGGAGGTTTTTAAACACGTGGGTTGGCCACCTGTCATGAATGCTTTAGCTGAGATTCCTGCATTGCAGGGGGTTGGGCTAGATGACCCTGGTTCCCTTCCAACTTTCTGATTCTATGAGAGAAGAAAACGCTCAGGAGTAAACACTACACAAATACGGAGTGGAGTCACCACCAAGGTTGGATGGCACCTGGAACAACACCTTAATCAGTGAGGCCGAGAGGGGTGCCGTCATCTGGGCAGCAGAAGACAACATACGCACTGCCCAGGCTTGGGGGGGGGGGGGGACTTCGGTAGTGCAAACACTGTGGTTTGACTTGTCCATACAGGAGATTGCATTTCCATCTCCAGTGCCAAACCTAAACCATGCAAAGAACTCAAGGTTTATGAATTGTAACCAGGTGTGTTACTGTAGGTTAAGAGGAACACATGTGGCCCTCCAGATGTTGGTAGACTCGCAACACCCAGCCATGTGCCCTCTTTGGCCTGATCCAGCAGCCATGCTCTTCTTACGTCCTGATGGATTTAACAAGGATTTTTTCTTCCATAGTTCCCAGGAATGTATCTGCCACTTCCAACTGTATGGCAGTGATGTATCTTAGAGAAGTCAGAGGCAACCACAGTCAATCACTTTCTGGTCACCTCCAGGATGAATTGCACTAATTGCATTTTATGAATATAGTTCAGAAACTTCATTTTGTCTAGAATGCTGCAGCCACATTGTTATCTGGGGGCAGCAGGACAAATCAAATGCCAACTTTCAATCTGTGTAATAGCCTACCAGTTTCTTTTGGGGATCCATCAAGCAGCCCAGTGTCTTTCTTCTCAAAACCTCAAACCAGCCATTGTCTCAGCAGGAACCACCTTCTCTGATGATTCTAAATGATCAAATGTGGGTGGGTGGGTGACTTCCTGTTGACAGGGAGCTTAAGGCCACGGCTTCCATCCTCTCCCTTTCCTGAACAGCAAAACACCCCCCAGCAGCCACATGCACCTCCCTTTGTGTACATTTGCACAGGAGCAAGGGTCACTTTTCCGGGCCAGCCGAAGAGGGATACTCGCTGGGGTGGGGTGCAGTCAAGGCCACCCATGACGCCATCCCAGGGCACATGCTCCATCCAAGTGAGAGGTCAAGCTAGGCCATATCGAAGCATTCCTTTGCCACGTGGATCCCTCAGAGTTCATGGTCTGCATGTTGTGTGTATTTGGGGAGAGAGATTATAGTCTGATTCCTGCAGGTGGTTCAGGATGTTTTTCTAGAACCTGAGCACTCCAGTCACCCACCCCACCCCAAACCAAGCAAGAACAGGACACCCAGTCCACAGACACATCTTTTATTACAAAAAGAGAGGAGACCAGAACTCGCCAGCTGGTTTCCCATCAAAGACAGGAGGAGCAACACAGTCAACCTCCGGCTTCAGGGCAGAAAGGAAGGAAATGAGCTGTGCCAACCTCATGCACTGAGACAGAGAAAGGGGCAGGGACTCCAGGGGGCAGGGTGGACCCAGGCCCTTTACCCCCAACCCACCTGCCGTGCCCCTCATCCCACCAGGCCACACAATGACACTGCCAGCATATGCTGACTACAGGCACCACAGACAATCTGCTGTGAGCCTTGCAAGGTTCCCCAAGTCATTTCATGACCCACCTGGCTTGGGCTCAATCTGTAGGTGGATGGTGCCCAGTCTGCGCTGCCTAGCTGGGTGCTGGTGGCCGTGGAAGCACAGGCTGGGAATCTGAAGCCCTTCCTGTCTCCCTAGTAGCACACCATGGTCCACCAGCCAGCCAGCCTCGCAGCAGAGGGCACAGGTGGCAGTGCCAGGGATGTGAGCTGGCAAGGAGAAAGCACAGATCGGAGGGGTTGGCAGGAAAGGCTGACAACCCACTCTAGCACGGCAGCCCAATGGTGGGGGGGCATGGAGGGGCATGGCATGGCATGGCAGCTCCTGAGACAAGGGAGTCGTTTTGGGGCAAGGCCCACCCAGACAGGGGGCAAAAAAAGGCATTCCCCAGAGACACAGATCCATCTCCCAAAGGGAAGAAGAACCTGTTTCTTGGCAGAGCAGGATCCCTGTCCTGGCCGGCACCAGCAGGGCAGTGTCAGATGAGGCCTCTCCCATCAGGCTGAGTGCCTCTGCTTGGAAGACCATCTGGGGCTTGAGGCTGTGGGACCCCTTGGAAGAAGTGTCCCCCCCCTATGTGCTCTGCTCATCAGGTTCTGACTTGTCAGCCCCCCTCTTCCTTCCAGGAGCATTCAGCGCAGCATCAAGGGCAGCTCGGAGGGAGGGAGCAGCATCCAGGCGGGCGCGGGCCTCTGGCACCGACCAGCTACGCAGGAGGCAGAGCAGGGCTGTGGGTACAACCTGGGCAAATGGAAGAGACATGGGGAAATCTGCAGTCAAACTGACCATTATGTTTGTTAATAAGCATATGAAAGGGTTAAGGAATACAAAATTCCTGTATTCCTGCATTTCCTGTGGCAGGAAATAGGACAAAAGATCTTAGAACCATAGTGTTGGAAGGGACCCCAAGTGTCATCTAGTCCAACCCCTTGCAATGCAGGAATCTCAGCTAAAGTACCCATTACAGAAAGCCATCCAACCTATGCTTGAAAACCTGAAAGGAAGGACAGTTCGCCAGCTTCTGAGAGAGAAGGTTCCACTGCCAAACAGCTCTCACTGTCAGATGTTTAGTCAAAGTCTCCTTGTTTGTAACTTGAAGCCATTGGTTTGGGCACCTTAATCTTTTCTTCCTCCTTTCCCCAGACTCCATTTTGGAAACTAAATTTGCATTTTGCAACTAAGAAGTATTTTTTTTACCTGCATACCACTTTGATTTATTCGCTGTCAGCATTGAATGTAAGTAAAATCTTTAAAACAGGTGTTTCATTCTTAGCAATAGGGACAGAGAATGGAAATGTCAGTAGACCACAAATAAACAGGAATAAGAGATGTGATTGGTGTGACTTGTACCTCCTGTGTCATGGCACAAGTGTGGGATGACCAGATGGAGAAGTGGGATGGCCAGCTGGGGGGGAGGGAGGGAGAGAACACCTGCCTACCTTGCTCTTGTCTGTTGCTACAGCAATGTGCTTGGAGACTGGAGCTGTGCGGAGAGCGTCCGAGAGCGGCTCAGGATCATAGATGGTTTGCAGGAGACCTTCCAGGCACTTGGCATGCGGATGCCCTGAGAACCTCTGGAGGGAGAGAGAGAAGTTGGGTGGGGCTGTCAGGGGGTGGCAAAGGACACAGACCCTTCCTGAGTGTGGGGACTTGAGCCCAGCTTTTTCTTCAAGGTGGTGGCCCCACAGAGGGCCTGGGATGTGAGCAAACGTCACTCAGGTTCATGTCACATGTTGCCCTGACGGTGCTCATGGGTGTCTTTGGACCAGGCACTGTCTTTCCATGAGTAGTCTACCTAAGATGGTTGTTGTGAGAATCACAAGGATAAAGCCCGCCATTGCTTCCCAAAGCATCTTAGTGGATGATTGAGATACAAGCAAAACTGAGAGTCGGGCAGGGTCTCAGAGGCCCCCTCCCCCGTGTTAGAAAGTGGAAGGAGGAGGGAGCTGGACTGAGCGGAAGGCCTCGGCTGGCCTGACACTGCACCAGGCACTGCTGTTGCCCAAGCAAGACTCTGCTGGCACTCTGATGGCCAGCCCTCACCCTGGGAAGTGGACACCCATTGACTAGCTCCATGGCCCTGCAGGGGAGCCTTCTGGGATACCCAGTACCTGCAGGATGCTGACTGCCCTCCAGAAGAGCTTGGAGTTGCTCACTCGCAGGTCTACCATGTAATTGCGCAGGATCTTGCCCTTCAGTACGTGAGCCCCGGTGCTGACTGTGTTCAGGATCCACTTGGTGCTGAGCTCCCTTTGGAACCTCTGCAAAGGGACAGGGGGTGGGCTGAATGGGCAAGTGGAGGGTGGGCAGAGAAGGGCCAGGCCGGGGGGGAGGTCCAGCCTGGACACCAAGCAATTCTCCCCCCCCCCTTGTCAGTGGCTCCCTGCTCCCTACAGCCCCCTCCTCACCTGGATGAACTTGCCTTCATACTCCAGGAACAGGATGGGCCACATGATGCTGATGATGGAGGGGAAGAGCTTCTTGAGTGAGGCCTGGCCGGCGGGGGGGGGGGGGGAGCAAAGCAGAGAGGGAGGGGAAACAGTCAGCCAAAAGGTCCAGCTCTGAAAGGGGCTTGCTCAATAGGTGGGGCAGAGCCCTCTTGCATGTGTGATTCTGCCCCTCCAGGGCAGTGGACTATGGGTCATAGCCATCGTGACCAGTAGCCATCAGTCATCAGGTATTGAGGGCCTGCAAGCATGCCCACCTTGCAGACAGCACCTACCGGCAGGTATTGCCCAACTGTGGCATGAGAAAGGGCTTGCACATTGGAGGTCCTCTCCTTCACCTGAACCACCAACTTCTCCACTTCATCAAGGTTGTCTGCAGTCGAGAGAGGAGAGAGGGGTGTTGGTGGCAAAGGGTTTAGGGTGCTCACTCCCCCACCAGCTGTTTCCCTTTCCGGAAAGGAGGGAGAGGTGCCGATCCAAGTGCCTTTGACTCACAGGTGGGGCTGTCTTATGTGGAGCCAGCCACTGGTCCAGGCAGCCCAGGATTGTCTCCAGGGGCACCGGGGGGGGGCAGGATGGCCCCCCTATGTGTAGGAGATTAGCATTCAAAATATAACAGTTAAGAAGTCTAGGGGCTGTAAATTGCTAGACATGCAGATTTGGACCATAGAAATGTCAAAGGTGGAGAGAGAGAGAGAGCACACTGTGTGATGTCATCCATTCACCATGTCTTCAAGGCAGATGGATGTTGGTAATCTCCCTGACTGCACAATACAATTTTGTAATCAGCTATATATTTTGAAACCCTTAAGTATTTTACTGCCCATAGTTTTACTGCTGCCTTTGCTGTGATCCAATGCAAGACTGCTAAGTAAGTAAACACTAATTTTACTGACTTTATAAGTTGTTGCCTGATTCTTTGTTAAGAGGGGTAAGAAAAGGGGAAGCCAGCTAACCTTAGAAGTAGTAGTAGTAGTAGTAAGAGTAATAATAAAAATAATAATATATTTTTTCTGCCCCACCCACCTGACTGGGTTGCCCCTGCCACTCTGCATGGCTTCCAACAAAATATAAGAAAACAGAACAAAACAAAACATCAAGCAGCTGGAATTGCTCAGAAAATACGGCAATCTTTGCAGCCTAGTTTCAAGCATCTACCGTATATTTTGCTGCCAAGGATGGGGTTCTCTGCGTAACCCATACATACACATGGAAGACTGGCAATTGTAATTAATGTATCCTCCCCATGCCATCCATAACCTGATCCAGCCACTATGGACAGGCTCTTCTCATGTTCCTTGCAAACTGTGATTCTTTTCAGCTAGAGGTGTTGGTGGCTGGACCCCAGAGCCGCCTCCTGCTCTGAACTAGGCAAAGAGGGATGGAGGTCGGGAGCCCTCAGAGCGCTGGCTCCAGCAGCCCCCCCTTCTGCCATCCCTTCTGTGCTTGCTGAGCTGCAGACTCCCTCCTCCTCCCACCTCCTGGCTCCCTAGAACACCCAAAGGGCCCTGCAGCTGGATCCGGCCAAAGGGAGCCCATCTAGCAGAGCATCCTGATCTCACGGTGGC
Organism: Zootoca vivipara; assembly: GCF_965207765.1. NCBI lineage: Eukaryota > Metazoa > Chordata > Lepidosauria > Squamata > Lacertidae > Zootoca > Zootoca vivipara. The sequence goes on from NC_142586.1 coordinate 119,466,122, forward strand.
CAACCCAAAGGAAGCCCGCAAGCAGGATCTGAATGCAGCAGCAGCAGCAGCAGCCCCCCTCTTCACTTGGGGCTCCCAGGAACTGCTCCTATTCAGAAGTATCTTGGCTCTGAAAGTGCAGGCAGAAGCCAGCCTTGTGTCTTCCATGAATTTTCTTCAGAGTATAAAACCACCACCACTACCACCACCACTCCTCTTGAGGGCAGCCAAGTTGGTGGCCATCTCAGCCTCCACAGTCTAATAATAATAATAATAATAATAATAATTTATTTGTACCCCGCCCATCTGGCTGAGTCTCCCCAGCCACTCTGGGCGGCTTCCAATCGAATATCAAAACAATACAGCAATAGCACAATTACAAAAGTCACAAACAATACATAAACCATAAACCATATAATCATGGGGAGACACATTCTCCTTTCTCCAACATCTCCCAAGAGGCCCTTCTGCCCCCCTGCCTCACCCTCCCACCTCTCACCATCCACTGTGAAAAGGAAGAGGACGGTATCCAGCTCCGTCAATGATGGGAGGATTGTTTTCACAAAATCTTCTTCAGAGAAAGCAAACTTGGGGCCCTGCACAAGAAAGACAGAAAGAAGAAGCTGTCCACACCTGGCTTTGGTGGGAGGGGGATGCAGCCACAAGGCATGTGGGGGGTCTTGAGTTATGGGTTGGCCTTGATCTACTAGAAATGAGATGAAAGCCGTCATTTTGGATGCCCTGGCACTGCTTGGCGTGTGTGCCCAACTCCCATGTGCCTTGGAGAAGTGGATGGCCCTTGGAGGGGGCAGCTCCTCTTGCTTTCGGGGTTGGGCCTGTGCATTTGGGTTTGGTGTCCCCTTTCTGTAGAAGCCCCGAAAAGAGAAGGAAGTGAAGAAGGAGAAGACCCCAGCCTAGGAGGTGTCCAAACAACCTCCTCCTCTGACCACTCGCCTGTGCAATCAGATCAGCCTCTCTGTTGAACATTTCGCTGCGGTCCCCAATGAGGAAGCCCCGGACATCGTTGATGTCTGTGCCACGAAGGGAGAAGCAGAAAAGTGAGTTCATGTGTCTGCATAGGAAGGAACCCTCTCTCACACACACTCATGCACACGTACTGGAACCTCCTGCCAATCACCTGCAGCCGCCTCCAGCCCCTCCATCAGCACATGACATTTCCTGGCCCTGGTGAATGAGGACATTCTGGAGGGGGTGAGTCCCACATTCACAGAACTGCTCTCTGCCCAGTCTCAATTCACCCTCCTTGCCTGGTAGGGCTCACCTGCCCCAAAGGTGGGGATGCACTCGGCCCCATCCATGATGGCGATGATGCCCAGGGTGTGCCAGCCGACCAGGTAGACATAAGCCTTCTTCTGTAGGCTGCGGCGGAGAGAGGCAGAGATTGTGCTGGGAGGCAGAGAGTTTTTGACAGGCCAAAGCCCACAGGAGCTGAGGTTCAAGGAAGATAAATTCTGGTTGGTGTGAAGAGATTCCTGCCCACCTGAGGCTCACCTGGTCCCTGCTTGCTTCACAAGGGCAGCAATCTTCTTGCTCTGACCATAGGTGACTTTGTGGGCCCGTTCGTAGGTGCGGAGGATTTCCAGAAGACACCTGCAGAGAGGGTTCAGAGGGAACTCTGTTGGGCTTTGTGCTGCTGGTCAGCTGCCAGGAGAGGGACTGGGCGCTAAGAGAGGCTCCTCTCCCCACCCCATGGAGGAGCCCCCAGAGGCTGGCCTGCTTGGCTTCTGCTCCATAACTCACTTCTCTGAGATCTCGCTGTCCTTGGAGACTGTCTTGTGTGCAGTCAGGAGCAGAGTTTCCAGAAGGATCTTGGTGGCGCTGCCGCCCTTCATGCGGGATGAGCCAGTGAGCCCTTCAGGCTGAAAGAGCACAGCAGGCTGAGATAGGTTCCTTGCCTGGTCCTTAGAGGAGACTTTCCCAATGCCCCATGGAGCTGCCAGGATGTGCCAGAGATCAGGGCCCCATGGACTGGGCTGGCAATCCTGCCTGCCTGCACTAGCCCATCGGAGGCCTTCCTGGGAACAAGCTCTTATACTGGAGCACAACTAAAGTATGCCCTGAGGCCCACAGCCAGCAGCTCTTGTTATGAGATGGCGAAACACATTGCCCTGAAAGATAGAACTTGCAAGGAAGTAGATTTCAGGTAAACATGCTTATTGAATTCCATTTATTTCATATATGTGAGTGCTGGGGAGAGCAGGGAATGGAGTGCACATGGGGGAGGCTTCTACTCTAGAACAGGCTCCTGCCTGCAGAGGGGCTCTGTTTGGCTTGGGACCATGGCACACCCTTTCCTCACTGACTGATGGCACCAAACCCTTTTGAAGAACCATCACCATCCGAGGGCCTCTTCCAGGTGCCTCACCTGAGGGAGGTGCAGCAGGTGACACCTGAGAACAGGCTCAGTCAGAGGTGACACCCCCTGTCCCCTATCTGTGAGCTGCTCTCTCCAGGGGACCATCCTCAGCTCCACCAATGCCAGTATGTACTGTGGATGTGCAGGGATGGTAGGTCTGATGAGGGAAGCACAGGGAAGCCCCCCCCCCGCTCCCCAGCGCTCACCCCCACGGCAGGATTGAGGATGAAGGCCTGGTGGGTCTCCTGCAGCTTCTCCATCCTCTCAGCCACTTGCCGGAAGGTGGAGTGGAAACCCTCAATCTTGTCTGTCCTGTAGGAAGATGTGGGGTGTGCGAGGGCAAGCAGGGGCCTCTTGCCCAGATCCCCCCCCCTTTGCTGGATTCCAACACTGTCCAAGCCACCTCATCACTTCCTTCACATCCACAAGGTCACCCTCCCCAGAGCCCCACATGGACCTCCTCTTGCTTTCCACAGGGAGAATTTAGAATGTTTATTACATATTACTGTTAATGGTGTGGTTTGTACAGATGAACATTTCACAAAGCCCAACCTCTGAAGCAGAAAGAAGATTGCATCCCACCCCACTCTCACTCTCATTCTACTTTAGCTGGGGATTTCTTGTTTATCTTACTGAAATGTATGGTTCATTCCTAGCAAAGGGCACAGAGGGGGGAAAGTCAGCAGACCACAAATAAAGAGGGATAAGAGGTGTAATTGCCTAATTTCTAGATTCTAGTAAGCTGCAAAAGCGTCGGTGTGTTTTTACTCTGCTAAAAGGGCTTCACAGCCTGTTTACTCTCATATTTGCCCACCACACATGGGATTGGTGATTTAAATTTAAAGTTACACATTTAATTCTCAACCCATCTCCATTATCTGCTTTCTTCTCCCTGCCCCGCCCCTCCCCCCTCTGTAAAGATGATGCCTCAGCCAAGCGCCTCCCAAGCTCGAGATGGCTCTGGCCTCTGGCACAGGAGATGCTCTGAACAGGGTTGGCCAATTGGCCAGACTCGGCAAAGTGTTTGGCAGCTCACCCTGCAGCTCTTCTGGACCTGCCCCCCCTCCTTACCTGGCCATGGTGACTGGGTTGAATCCCACCAGAACTGGGACATAGATGTCCAAGTTGTTCATGCAGAAATCCAGCTGCCCAGCCACGTAGGGAGCCTGTTGCAAGCAAGCAGAGCCCGTGTGAGGCAGCACCAGCCACAGTGGCCATGCCTTAGTTGCAGTCACAGGCAGGCAGCCTCTGCTCCAAAGGCCATGTTCCTCCAGGCCAAGCTCCAAAGGGACCCCTGGATTAGGAAAGGTTACTTCCATCTTCCTGGACCCATATTTCCTCTTTCAGGCCTGGCACCAATGTGCAAAACTCAGCGCAACAACAAAGGAAGAGCTGCTGCATCAGGCCAAAGGAAGCCCACCTAGTCCAGCATCCTGTTCTCACTGTGGCCAACCAGCTGCCCCAAAGGGAAACCTGCAAGGAAGAGTCGAGCACATCTACTCTCCCCTCCCATGATTTCCGGCCACTGCTATTCAGAAGCATTGCTGTTTCCGATCGTGGAGGCAGAGCAGACTAGTAACCGTTGTGGCCAGCAGCCATTGATAGCCCTCTCCTGCTCCATGTATTTGTCGCCTCCTCTTTGAAAGTCATCCAAGTCAGTGGCCATGACTGCCTCCTGTGGCAGCAGGTTCCATAGTTCATTACACGTTGCCTCACTGACTGGCAACAGCTCTCCAGGGCAGGGGTAAGCAACCTAAGGCCCATGGGCCGGATGCGGCCCAATCGCCTTCTCAATCCGGCCCACGGAAGGTCCAGGAATCAGCGTGTTTTTACATGAGTAGATTGTGTGTTTTTATTTACAATGCATCTCTGGGTTATTTGTGGGGCATAGGAATTTGTTCAATTCCCCCCCCCCCCCAAAAAAATATAGTCTGGCCCACCACATGGTCTGCGGGACGGTGGACTGGGCTCTCCTCCTGTGCCACTTGGAGACGCTGCCCTGGGGGATCAAACCTGTGACTTAAATCAGATGATCCAACCACTGAGCTCCAGTGGCCCTTCCCCATTGCCAGCAGAAATATCCACTGGACACACCTAAGGACTTGGCAGTGAGGGAAGAAGAAGAGTTTGGATTTGATATCCCGCTTTATCACTACCCGAAGGAGTCTCAAAGCGGCTAACATTCTCCTTTCCTTTCCTCCCCCACAACAAACTCTCTGTGAGGTGAGTGGGGCTGAGAGACTTCAAAGAAGTGTGACTAGCCCAAGGTCACCCAGCAGCTGCATGTGGAGGAGCGACGACGCGAACCCGGTTCCCCAGATTACGAGTCTACCGCTCTTAACCACTACACCACACTGGCTCCCAGTGTGGAGTTTGTCAGAGGTGGCTTTTGTGGTCCTCCATGTGAAACCTTCTGGCTGGGGTGGGGTGCAACATCCCTCTCGTCTTCTGCTCCCCTGCCCATCTGGAACAGAGATATATATCCCTTCATCTACTACAGGAATTGGGAGGGTCCCTCCCTCCCCACCTCCCTCCACTCCTGTTCTGTCCTGCATGAAATACTCACAGACAAACCACATGAAATCCCAAAGAAAATGACCTTCTTCTTCCCTTCACAGACCTGGAGGAGGAGAGAGAAAAGGGAGCGCAGGTGTCACTGTTATGCTGTTGCTGCTGCCCCTCACTCCCCAGCCCTCCTCCCTAGGCCAGCATCAGCTGCCTCCACCTCCACCCAGGGCCAAAGGCACCCGCCATTTCTCCTGTGGGCTCTCTTCCTGCCAGTGAGGCAAGGGAAACCAAGGCCTTTAGATGGCCCTGTGGTGGAGCTGCTCTCCACCAGAAGAATCTGTAGCTGGTGCTTGTTCCTTTGCAACAGCAGCTCTGGGGAGCTGAGGGTGCTGATAGACAAGGGTCTACACACACACACACACACACACACACACACACACACACACACACACACACACACCAGCAGCCTCACCTTGTTTAGGTCCTCAATACCCAGCAGCGCATTGTCCTCAGGGCCCTCCAGGGATGCTACAAGAGACCTGTGAGAAGGGGCATCAGAAATGCACTTGTCTGTGTGGAAACTGAATTTGCAGGCAAAATGAGATTTCAAGTTTTGCTGGATAAGCAAAGGGTTAAGACACCTGGAGATCCCCTATAAATTCCTAAAGAGGACACTCTGTGAGGTCATATCCTCTGCTTCCCGTTGGTAGGAAAAGTAACAAATGAAAATATTCCTTATCACTTCCTCCCTCCTCAGTCTCTTTTTCACCATGGAGCTGAAGAGAAGGATGCTTAATCTAGACTCCATTTTTTTATCTCAACCATATTTTTATAATGTCAGATTCTGCCTCTCTTGTTTTCACTGCTGCTTCTGCTGGGATCAGCTCTGAAACTTTATGTAACAAGGTTAAGCCACCTTCTCCCAGAAGTTTCCACATCTTATGCTCCAAAGGGATGCAGACCCTTCAACTGTCCCAATTTAATCAGGACATCTGATTTTGAGGGGCCATGCTTTCAAGCGAGATCTTGGCCTGAAATGTGTGCACCCTAGTTTTCTTCTTGGACATGTTGGAGGGTATGAGGATGGTCATTTTACACACTGCTAACTAGATGTCAAACTCACACAAATGAGTAAGAGGAAGGATAAATAATAAATAATATCCCACCCTGCCCTCCAAATCCACCCAAAACTCTGAACCCTCCAACATGAAACTCTGCAGTCCAGAGCTCCAGTTACCACCAGCACCACACAAATGCACACATGAAAAGACTCTCTTCTCCAAACTCAGGTCTGCACCTGAAACGTTTGCACATGCATTTGCCCCCCATGTCCCAGACACCCCCCACACCAGTCTAGTAGCCTAGAGTCCCAAATGGCCTTTTTTGCAACCCACCTGCTCATCCTGTGTCCTTACCTGTCCCCCCCAGCAATTATATATGTGTACTGGGGCAGCTGCCCCAACCCCTTCAGGAGTATGTTAAAGGATACCTAGGAAAAACAGGCACAAAGACAGTCAGGGAGGGCGACCTGTGCCCCCCCCCAGCTCTGAGGGACCACCCCAAAGGCCACAGTGCAAAGCCTGCCCTTCCTAGCAATGCAGTCCCTTTGTGGCATCCCAGGCAGGTGCCCCCTCCTGGTGCAGCCCTGAGCCAGGCTTAGTGGCAAACCCTCCAGCACTGACTCCCAGGGACAAGGGGGCAAGCCTCGGGGATGCCGTGTGTGTGTGTGTGTGTGTGTGTGTGTGTGTGTGAAATGAGGGAGCAGAAGGAAGAGGCAGGGGAGAAGGAGGGGAGGAAGAGAAGGGCATAGGCAGGAGGCACTCACCGCCATGAGGAAGCCCATCCGGCCAGAGGCTCCCCCTCCACTCAGCACAATGAGCGTGTTGTCTGGTTCCTGAGGAAAGAAGGAAGAGACAAATAGGCTGGGTGTCCACCCACTCAGTTGATCCTGGCCCAGCTGCCAAGGACCCTCTACCCCCCTCCCCATAAGCAACTGAATACCTGGCCTCTACCATAGTTTTGCCCGCCATCCAGCGGAAACTGTGGTTGTAGCTGGACATGTGGGATAACAAGCCTCATATAACCAACATGCTACTGCATGAAGGGGTTAATGCCATAGAGTAAGCTGCCCTGCCAGGTCACTTCCCTCACCTTGGGAAGAAGGTAATCAAGCATATTGTTGTATCTTAGTCTTTCCAATCTGCCGCCAATGTGAAGAAACGTCTACATTTTAGCTGTGAAGCTAAATGTGAAGAAACTACATTTAAGCTAGACTTAAGTATGTCTTTGTAACTGAATTACCATTTTAAGCCTGCCTGAAAAAAGCTGCTGCATCTGTTACTCTACAGCAGGCATGTCCAACAGGTAGATCGTGATCTACCGGTAGATCACTGGACATCTGCGGTAGATCACTGGTAGATCATTGGCTCCCCCCAAAGAAGCTGAACAACTGTGGCTCCCCTAAAAAAAGCTCAACATTTTACCTTCTCCCTGAAAAAACTCAACAACTTTGACCTGACCCCCCCCCAATGGGCCTGCTTCCTTCCTAAAAAAAGCTGAACAACTAACTTTGACCTGAACCCCCAAAAAGGGGGTAGATCACTGCCAGTTTTTTTAATTCTGTGAGTAGATCATAGTCTCTTGGGAGTTGGCCACCCCTGCTCTACAGCAAATATTTTAAGGGGGAGAAAAGGGGGAAATTCCAGGAGAATCCAGTCTGCCTTAAAGCATCCTGAATTACTTAAACAAAAAGGCTAAAACTAGCCTATTTAAGCTTTATTTTTAAGCTGCAAAGGGATGCACTCTGTTGAACTCACAAACATGATGAAGGAAAGATAATATCTAATGATCATATCCTCTCCTAGCATTTCTACACATCACAACAACAACACAACACAACACACACACACACACACACAGTGTCACCTGTCATACCTTCAGCACCTCCTGCACTTTGGCAATTATGTCCACCATGGTCTTCAGCACTGACTCGCTGTACAGCCTCTGGGGGAGACAGAAAAGGGTGTCAGTGGTGCTATTTCTCCATCGCATCTGAATCAGGAGGAGCTATGACTGTTCTTAACCTGTGCCCAGGTGCAGCAGTGGGCAGGATGGTTGCCAACAAACTGAGACAATGCTGGTAAGACAGAGACGTGTGTGTGTGTGTGTGTGTGTAGGTGGGTCTCAGGTGCAGAAGATGGGGCATGGTTCGCCAGTTCAGGGCATGGTTGTGCCTCGTCTGAAGGAGCAGGTCTGTAGTCTGGGGCTGCTCCCAGTTCCATCTCTGTTACTGGAGGCTCACGTGACCTCTGTGGCAAGGGACACCTCATGTCAGCTTAGGATGGTGTGCTAACTACATCCTTTTCTGGACACAGATAGCTTAGCTGTCATTCGTGTGTTGGTAACTTCACAATTGGACTACTGTAATGCACCCAACATCAACATCGTTGGACTGATCATGTTGTTTGGATGCCTGATTATATGGTCTTCCAAAGCGAACAGGGGACAACAAAAGAGGTTAAAGGTGCCCTCAAGGCAAATCTTTAAAAATGTGAAACACTGGTCTGCAAGCGCTCCAATTGGAGAATAGCCTTTACCAAAGGCACAAACTCAGGGTGAAAAGTAGAAATGAGCCTAAGAGGAAGACACGTTTGGCAAACCCTCACCATGATCAACTCCTGCCTGGAAACCCACAGGGTCCCTTCCAACTCTGCTATTCTCTGATTCTACAGTGTTGAAGGGTCACATTCCAGATCACCCCCATCCCAGGCAAGTAGGCAGGAAGAGGCAGAGTCACCTTGTAGTTGACCAGAGCTTCGTCGTCTTCCTGGAATATTTCTGCATCACAGTCTCTGAGCAGCTGGACGATCTGCGCAGCGTCTGCCTTGTCCAGCTCCCGGGTGATGGGGTTGGACTTCTCCGTGATGGGCAAGGCAGCCTCATACCCTGCCAGCTGGGAGAAAAAGGCATGAAGGGAGGGGGCTGTGGGGGACAGACGCAAGGGGGGGCAATAAGCACTGCAGAACAGCTGTAAGGCTCTGCCCTCCAAGCTCTGCTGGAATCCACCCTGAGAGAAGCTGTGCCTGCCTAGACATTTTGGTGGGTTTTCCCTTGGCATGTGGCACATTTTTTGCTGACTTTCCCCTCGGGCTTTTGAAGACCCCACACATGTCACAGAATCTTTGCCCCACTGAACACCTGTGCACAGGGCCGCTATGGAAATCCATGACTTAAATGTATATTTTTATTTAGATGCTAACCTGCCAAAACCATGACTCACTGTGACTGACATACACAATATGATTAGACACACCAGTGTTATACGGGTGCAGCCTCAAAGGGAAATGTAATCCAGCCTCCATATATGGGGCGCCTCTTCTCAACGAGTCTCAGAAAGAGGCTTGGAAATGTATTGAGGTCCTGGATCAAACCTCCTCCCAGGATATGTTGCAGGACACAGGGGAGAATATCCCATCCTTGGAGGGCTCCTCAAGTGGCAAGGAAGAGATTCTGAAGTTGGAGGAAAAACTTTCTGACAATAAGAGCCTTGGACTCTCCTTCCTTGGAGGATTTTAAGCAGAGGCTGGGTGGCCCTCTGGCAGGGATTCATTCTCTGTCATTCCTGCATTGCAGGGGGTTGGGCTAGATGACCTTGGGGTGCCTACCAACTCTACAGTTCTCTGGTTCTATCATTCAGGCACCCATACCAACCAGAGAGGCCATCACTCTCCACTCTGACAGAGCAACCCACCCTCTTTCAACATCTTGGGTGAGCTCCCGTTGCTTGGTCCCAGCTCCTGCCAACCTAGCAGTTCGAAAGCACATCAAAATGCAAGTAGATAAATAGGAACCGCTACAGCGGGAAGGTAAACGGCGTTTCCATGTGCTGCTCTGGATTGCCAGAAGCGGCTTTGTCATGCTGGCCACATGACCTGGAAGCTATATGCCGGCTCCCTCGGCCAATAATGCGAGATGAGCGCGCAACCCCAGAGTCGGTCACGACTGGACCTAATGGTCAGGGGTCCCTTTACCTTTACCTTTAACCCTGCGGGGACTTGGGTTGCCTTCTCTTCCGCAGCCCTGGGCCCTGTGGCAACAGGAGGTCCTGCTGTGAAATCGCAGATGGGCAGAGAGGGCGGTGGTGCCCCTCAAGTCCTGCTTGTGGGCTTCTTCCCAGGGGGCGTCTGCCTGGCCACCGTGAGAACAGGAAGCTGGACTAGATAGGGATCCTTGGCCTGATCCTGCAGCCAGGCTCTTCTCATGTACTTATAGGGCCTTCTGCATGCAGGGCAAGTGCTCATTGACAGAGCTGTGCATGGACCCTTCTTCTAGGGGCAAGCGCTGGGCGCATCCCCCTCTTCTACTTATCTGGTGGTGCCACTCGGACAAAGGAAGCTTCCTTCTGAAGAAATGCAGGCACCCATCCCCCACACACCCCTCAGAAGCAGGGCTTCCTTTCACCAAGCCCTGCTGCTGCTGCTGCTGCTGGGGGGGGGGGTCTCCATTCTGCCAGACTACTTGCCCCCCCCCTGCTTTTGGGGGCAGGTCCACCTGTCGCAGGGAAGTGCTGGCCCTTCTCTCCCAGTTCCTGCTCCCGTCCTTACCTCCCACTTGCCCTGGTCTGGCGTGTCGATGACATGAGGGTATTTCTTGGTGCCCCGCATGGTTCAAGGCCAAGAACAGGCTCAGAGCTCTGGATGCTGCTTTTGCCGGCCTTATCAGGCCTCTGCTGTAATGATTAATCCAGGCAGTTAAATTTCAAGCTGCTCATTGCTCTATGTCCAGAGCAGACAGATTCCCCGCTTATGGGGGGCGGGGGGGGGCGGGGAGGCAGTGCTGCCCCCTCTATCTCCTGGAGGGCACAGTCAGGTGATTGCATCACTTCTGGCTCACCGGAAGGAGGAAACAGGCCCCTGGTTGATAGCTGCATGGCAAGCAAGGCCAGAGAGGCTGGGTTGGAAAGGCACCAAGAGAGAAGAGGGAGGGAGATGTACTGGACAGAGTGTCGGAGGAGCACCTGGGAGAGCAAGGTTCGAATCCCCACTCAGCCATGATGCTTCCCGGTCACTGCCTCTCAGCCTAACCTACCTCACAGGGTTGTTGTGGGGTTTAAATGAGGAAAACTATCTGTGCCACCTTGAGCTCCCTGGAGAAAAAGATACAATGGGATAGAAAGGCAATGAAATGACTAAGAATGTCAGGGCTCTCCCATAGCCCCACAAGGGTCTCAGGCCCAGGTGGAAGACTTTGTCTCGCTCTAGCAGGTGTGGAGCTGAGGCCAAGAGGCAATGGTTGGAAAGGCACTGAGGGCAGCAGCTGGCAAACTCAGGAGGAAGATTAAACCAGACTGGATCTTTGGGCTTTGCAGTTCAGAGCTCTGGGGTGGCTCAAACCTAAATCCCAGTCTCTCCCACTGGCATTTGCCCTGGAGCCCAGGACACAGAGCCCAGGAGCCTCACCAGGCGAGGGTCAAAGGGTCCTTGTCACGTGATGGCTTAATGAACCCTCCTTTCCTAGCCTGTGCCAGACTCCAGGACAAAGGCTCGTCTGTCCTGTGAGCAGCAGCAGGGAAATTGTCTGGCTCTTCCCCGAGCACTGGCGGAGGAAGGGGGGTGCGGTGGGTGCGGTCTGCCCCAGGTCATCGCTGCCCTGCCCCCGCGGACAGCTAGCCCCGCCTCCAGGTGCACAGCATGTGTGCTGCTCTGGGTGCCGGGACAGCTAGCTCCGCCTCTGTCCCACCACGAAGTCTGTGTGCTCTTTCCTCCATTTGGTCCTTGAAATCTGGGTGATCATCTTCAGCATGGTTGGGCACTCTGGATCAGGTCCCGGGCTCGTGTGGTAGCCAGGGGGGGTGACGACCCCCCAACCGAGCCACTGGGCTCCCCGAGCTTCCCCACCTCTCGTGGGGCGGCGGCGAAATCCGCCGCACAGGGCTGCTCAAAGGGCGTGGACACACTGGCCGCTCTGCGGGAGCGTGCCGGTCACTATCTTTGCCTTGCCAGAAGTCAGGAGCGCTTCCGAAGCTGGGTTAGGGTTAGGGTTAGTACAGCGTTAGGGTTAGGGTTGGGGTTAGGGCAGCGTTAGAGTTAGGGTTTAGGTTTAGGGTTTGGGGCTTAGGGTTACAGTTAGGGTTAGGGGTTAGGGTTAGGGTTGATGCGTTAGGGTTAGGGGTTAGGGTTAGGGTTAGGACAAAATAAAAAAATTCCTACAGTAGCACCTTAAAGACCAACTAAGTTTTTATTTTGGTATGAGCTTTTGTGTGCATGCACACTTCATCAGATACACTGAAACAGAAGTCACCAGACCCTTATGTATATTCGGAGGGTGGGGGTGGGGGTGATGGGAATGGGTGATGGGCTGATAGGAGTGATAAACCTGTTGATGACTGTTAACGACTGTTAATGACTGCAATTGGTTTTGCGGGGCAAAAAGCAAGGGCTGAGGTGCTAAGGAAAGCTTGATCATGTATAATGAGATAAGAATCCTATGTCTCTGTTCATTCCAAGTGGCTCCATGGTTTTAAGCTTGGTAATGAGTTGCAATTCAGCAACTTCTCTTTCCAGTCTGTTTCTGAAATGTTTCTGTAATAAAACAGCTGCTTTGAGATCTTGTATAGAATGTCCTGGGAGATTGAAGTGTTCTCCTACTGGTTTCTCTGTCTTGTGATTCCTGATATCAGATTTATGTCTATTTATCCTTTGGCGTAGGGTTTGGCCTGTTTGTCCAATATAGAGAGCTGAAGGGCACTGTTGGCATTTGATGGCATACACAATGTTAGAAGATGAGCAATTAAATAGTCCTGAGATGGTATGTTGGATGTTGTTGGGGCCAGTAATGGTGTTGTCCGGGTGTATGTGGCAGCAAAGTTGGCATCTGGGTTTATTGCAGGCTCTGTTACCAGTGTCCATGTTAAGTCTGGTGGTTGTATTATTGTGGGTGAGGAGTTATTTAAGATTGGGTGGCTGTCTGTAGGCAATGAAAGGTCTTCCTCCCAGAGCTTGATAAGGAGAGCTGTCATTGTCCAGGAGAGGTTGTAGATCTCTGATGATGTGTTGTACTGTTTTAACTTGGGAACTGTATGTGATAACTAGTGGTGTTCTGTTATTTTCTTTTTTGGGTCTGTCTTGCAGCAGGTTCTCTCTAGGTATCAGTCTGGCTCTGTTGATCTGTTGTTTAACTTCATCAGGAGGATATTTTAGTTCTAAAAAGGTTTGCTGTAGATCTCTTAGGTGAGATTCTCTGTGGAGCTGTCATCATCATGAACAAAACTGATTACACCCAGGAGGCTCACAGACAACTTTCCAATACCGCCTTTTACATGAAATTGGACTCAGACCCAACACAAGCATACATAAAAGAACTGAACAAGATTGTCAAGGAGCTACTCCCACACATCCAGGAACAGATTCTCACAAACACACCAGCGGAACCTCGACCAGGAACTTTCTATCTTCTACCTAAAATACACAAACCAGGAAATCCAGGACGCCCCATCATCTCAGGTATTGGCACCATTACAGTGGGTGTTTCCGGCTATATGGACTCTGTTCTGAAACCATATGCTATCAGTGCTCCCAGCTACGTACGTGACACCACAGATTTTCTGAGGAAAATACAATCTTTGAACAATCTTCCTAACAATACTATATAGTACTAGCCACTATGGATGTGGAATCTCTGTATACCAACACCCCACACAATGATGGTTTACAAGCCATAAGGAACACCATTTCAGATAAAACCACAGCGGACTTTGCTACCAAACTCTGCCACTTTGTCCTTACCCACAAACACTTCAAATTTGGTGATGACCTGTTCCTAGGCAGAGGCCCTAGTCCAAAAGTGGGGGGGCACTTTTTACTATGCTGGCCATGTTCCATGTTGGCCCCCCAAAAGAGGACATATCTGGGATTTCCCCAGACTTATGGCAACCCTACCATACTTTATTAGTTGTTGCAGTTCGTAGCATGACAGTTAAAAATTCTCACTTGCATTTTCCATTCAGTCCAGCATAAGGGAGCAGTAATTTAGAAATTTGGAAATCCCTCCAGTAGCACCTTAGAGACCAACTAAGTTTGTCATAGGTATGAGCTTTCGTGTGCATGCACACTTCTTCAGATACACTGAAACAGATGTCACCAGACCCTTATGTATAATCAGAGGGTGGGGGGGTGATAGGAGTGATAAACCTGTTGATGACTGTTAACGACTGTTAATGACTGCAATTGGTCTTGCAGGAAAAAGCAAGGACTGAGGTGCTAAAGAAAGCTTGATCATATATAAGGAGATAAGAATCCTATGTGTCTGTTCATACCAGGTCTCTCCATGGTTTTAAGCTTGGTAATGAGTTGCAATTCAGCAACTTCTCTTTTCAGTCTGTTTCTGAAAATTTTCTGTAATAAAACAGCTACTTTGAGATGTTGGACAAACAGGCCAAACCCTACGCCAAAGGATAAATGGACATAAATCTGATATCAGGAATCACAAGACAGAGGAACCAGTAGGAGAACACTTCAATCTCCCAGGACATTCTATACAAGATCTCAAAGCAGCTGTTTTATTACAGAAAAATTTCAGAAACAGACTGGAAAGAGATGTTGCTGAATTGCAACTCATTACCAAGCTTAAAACCATGGAGCCACCTGGAATGAACAGAGACATAGGATTCTTATCTCATTTTACATGATCAAGCTTTCTTTAGCACCTCAGTCCTTGCTTTTTCCTGCAAGACCAATTGCAGTCATTAACAGTCGTTAACAGTCATCAACAGGTTTACCACTCCTATCAGCCCATCACCCATTCCCATCAACCCCCCCCCACACCCTCTGACTATACATATTCTGGTGACTTCTGTTTCAGTGTATCTGATGAAGTGTGCATGCACACGAAAGCTCATACCAAAATATAAACTTAGTTGGTCTTTAAGGTGCTACTAAAGGAATTTTTTTTATTTTGCTTCGACTCAGACCAACACGGCTACCTACCTGTAACCCGGTCTCTAAGGTGCTACTGGAAGGAATTTTTTAAATGAACTTTTACCTCAGCACTCAGCATTCAATGGTCACTAAGTCTGCTCACTGCTCATTTGGCTGTTCTTCCCTGCCCTTATGATTTATTTTCCTGGTGTTTCTGTTTTGTTTTAAGTTCTGCAAACTTAAACCTGATAAGTCCTTTTTGTGTGTGGATTGTATAAATCCACTCTATTGTATAAATAAGGACTGGAACTCACAACTCACTGCTGCACTTTGAAAATGCAGGGAATGGAGGCAGTAGACAGAAGGAGGGAGGAATTCAGCAGAGCTGGTGCCAGAGCAGAGCAAGTAGAAGGACCGGCTATAGCAGGCATGTCGATTGATCGGTTAATCATGGGATGGATGTTTGTCAATCGCACTATGGCTCATAGGAATTGAAAGAGTCAAAGAGACGACCCGTTGCCTCCACTCGCTGCCCTCTCCCTTGTCTGCTGGGCAGGGCACCCTCAGCGGCACGCCCCCCCCCCCCTCAGGCAGCACGACCAGTCGAGGCTCCGCTTAGCCGGGCTTGCTCCTCGCCACCCTTCTCCCCTCCCCTGCTCCTTCCATGCCCTGCCAGCTGGCCGGTCCCAGAAAGGTGCAAAGCACGTGACTCCACCCCTGCAAGCCCCAGCCCCGCAACAGGGAGGCGGGGGAAGGAGCAATGACAAGGCACGTGGGCTCCACATGAGCAGTAGCGCTGCGGAGGGAGCTGTGAGAAGGCAGCGCGTGGAGAGAGATGGTGAGTGACACCCCTCCCCCTCCCCCCTCCCCCCTCCCCCCTCCCCCCTCTCGCCCTTCTGCTCCTAGTTCTGTGTGGACGCTGAACTTTCCCCACTTTTACAGCTCCAGTCTAGCTGCGTTTACTAAGCCATCGCCGCCCCCCATGTCCCCATGGAACTCATTGTCTGGTAAAGGGAGAAATTGGGCCTGGGGGGGCATGTTGGCTTCCCGTGTGCACCAAGGGCCCTGGGAGGGGGTTGGTGGGGGGGGGGTTGTGAGAAGCCCCGGCAGGAGAGAAGCTGCCAACCTGTGTCAGGACAGCCTGTCTTGGTATAAGGCAGCTTCCCAACCCCAGGAAATTAAGGGGGCTCATCTTCCTGGGGTGGGAAGCAAAATGGTGTTTTGCAGGGCTGGACATGGTCCTCCGCTAAGGCCTTGGGGAAGCCAAATATAAGCTCAGCCAAACAGAATATGTTTAAGTTGAAGAATGACAATGGAAGAGTGTGGTAGATCACTGCCAGTTTTTGATACTGGGTCACAGCCTACTTGAAGTTGGGCATACCTGTTCTATAATCAACTGGTATACTCTTTTAGCCCCACAGCAATAATAATAATAATAATAATAATAATAATAATAATAATAATAATAATAATAATAATAATAATTGTAATTGTAATTGTAATTGTAATTTATTATTTATACCCCACCCATCTGGCTGGGTTTCCCCAGCCAGTCTGGGCGGCTTCCAACCGAATATTAAAAACAGTTTAATTGGCTGAATAACAGAAACTGAAGTAAGGAATTGCTTTGCTAGTTCACAGCTAAAGGTAAAATAAGGGGGAAATAATTCTAAAACTTGGAGAGGAAGATATTTATATTTAATAAATTTATTTAATACATAGGCTATTTGCAAATTGTTTGTACTCTGAGTATGTAAAGGATTTATTTGATGGCTGAAAATGGTACCAAAAATGTACTTCTGAGGGTTGTGTGGTAGATATTTCACACGGTAAACAGAAGCGTTGGACTTTGCTTACTGTGAAAGATGTTTAATATGATTTAATCTTACAAAAAAAATTATGCACATCATGTACCACTCAAGTTTAAATGATATTACAAAATGCTGATTTAAATTTTTAGCATTTGGTTAGCTGGCCTAAAAAGTATGTTTTAATGCAGAATTTCTGAAGACAAACTAGGAAACAATGCTCCCCAAGTGAAGGAAGAAAGGAAGGAAAAGAAAAAACAAAAACAAACCCCCAAAAAACGATCTCTTACTAGTTGCAATTGAAAAAATAAAACTGCTTCTGAGAGCATACAATTTTTGGAAAGAGGATTTCAAGAAATCTGCAGAGAATAAATCATAAATATCCTTGCCTTTCCCTGTCCTCTATTGCCCCTCTTTTACTCAAGTACTGTCTGAAGCAAAGATGGGGAACCTGTGGGCCTCCTGATGTTGCTGGAATACAGCTCCCATCTTCCTTGATCACACTGGCAATGCTAGCTGGGACTGATAGAATCCTAGAATCATAGAGTTGGAAGAGACCACAAGGGCCATCCAGTCCAACCCCCTGCCAAGCAGGAAACACCATCAAAGCATTCTTGACATATGCCTGTCAAGCCTCTGCTTAAAGACATCCAAAGAAGGAGACTCCACCACACTTCTTGGCAGCAAATTCCCCTGTCGAACAGCTCTTACTGTCAGGAAGTTCTTCCTAATGTTTAGGTGGAATCTTCTTTCTTGTAGTTTGAATCCATTGCTCCGTGTCCGCTTCTCTGGAGCAGCAGAAAACAATTTTTCTCCCTCCTCTATATTACATCATTTTATGCACTGGATGATAGTTAGAGTCCAAAAACACGTGGAGGACCACAGGTTCCCCCAGGCCATGCCTATAGTTAGATTGTAAACTGCTTGGGGTACAGTTAAATATTTTCCTTTCCTCACTTTGAGAAGCTATATTGCCACAAAACGGTCATACGCCATCATTGCTAGCAAAAGGCCCTCGGCCACTGCTAAAAACAGAGCAATGCTCATTTGTGCAAAGCATCTTCCCTTGGGGATTGTGGGCCTGTCTGTGAAGCAGTGGGCCAGCATCTGTGGGACGGAGGTGGTGACATAGCAGACATCAATGAGGGAGAGGTTGCTGAGGAAGAAATACATGGCTGTGTGGAGGTGCGAATCCATCACAATGAGCACCACAATAAGTCCATTTCCAGCTACAGCAACCAGGTACATCAGCAAGAAGAGAATAAACAAAACAGCACGCACTTTGGGGTTTCTGGAGAGGCCTATTAGAACGAACTCAGTCACTGCAGTTGTGTTGCCCCATTCTTCCATGCTACCTATAAAAAGTGATATCAAATATCATTGGACCTCATGTAGGACATTCCAGCCCTCAGTCTTATTTCCTCAGTCTGTTGAGAAATGTTATAAATGGAAAACAAATTAAAAGTTAATGGTTACAGGTAGGTAGCCGTGTTGGTCTGGATCGAAGTAAAATAAAAAAAATTCCTTCAGTAGCACCTTAAAGACCAACTAAGTTTTTATTTTGGTATGAGCTTTCGTGTGCATGCACACTTCTTCAGATACCAATCTGAAGAAGTGTGCATGCACACGAAAGCTCATACCAAAATAAAAACTTAGTTGGTCTTTAAGGTGCTACTGAAGGAATTTTTTTTATTAAAAGTTAATGTGTAGACATCATGACTAAGTCCCAGCCATTAATGAAAGGCAAAACGTAAGACTTTTGTTGATCAATCTAATTTAGGTGACACATTAACATGCATCAGGTTGTACTGCAAACTGACTAACATTTGATAGGAGATTAAGAAATTCAATTGGCTCTGTGTAATTAGGAAAGCATGGAGGACATTTTCCCCCTAAAGCCTATTATTTTCTTCATTTGCCTTTGGAGGGTGCATTTTACTGGTTTGCACTATGCAGGAACAGTGGTGAAAAAAGTATGTGTGTTCCCTACTAAATCTTTGAGGAAGATAACACTTTCCCTCCATTCTACTGAGTATTGGATATTGTGTCTGCATCCATTAATGCCAAACAAGCAAAGATCCCCAGGTCACAACTTACCGGTACATTGGGGGGCTACAACCATACATTCGCCACCAGTCAAGTCATAAAGGGTGCAAGCAAACTCACTCCACCTCACCCAAAGCCTCATTTAATTCATGTTGTAATGAAAGCCAAGAATAATATCAGATTTAACCTTTTTTGGGGGGGAGGTATTAAGGTTTTCTTAAGGTGAGACCTGGGGACCTGGTGCCCTCCAGGTGTTTCTGGATTACAACTCGCATCATCCCTGACCTTTGGCCAAGCTGGCTGGGGCAGATGTCTGTACAGCCATATGGGTAATCATATGTGTTTTATATATAACTAATATTTTCAGTTTTATTTCTAAACACTTTTATCCGTCCAAAAACAAACAAGCAAACAGACAGACAAACAAACAAACACTCCAAACTATATAACAAATGGCTGACCTTCTTACTGGTTAAAACATTGAGAGGGTCATTTTGCTGTTCTTTCAAAAGGAAGGTTCACTATAGTTTGGTCCTTGTGATCATTTTAAACGTAGCTCCAGGTCAGATTTCATGCTTTATTGTCAATCTATATTAGGTTTAGGGACCCAGGTGGCGCTGTGGGTTAAACCACAGAGTGTAGGGCTTGCTGATCAGAAGGTCGGCGGTTCGAAACCCTGCAATGGGGTGAGCTCCTGTTGCTCGGTCCCAGCTCCTGCCCACCTAGCAGTTCGAAAGCACATCAAAAGTGCAAGTAGATAAATAGGGACCGCTCCGGCGGGAAGGTAAACGCCGCAACCCCAGAGTCGGACACGACTGGACCTGATGGTCAGGGGCCCCTTTATCTTTATATTAGGGTTGTCAAATGTCTGGAACTTCCTGGACATATCTAGAATACTTTAGTCGTCAGCAGTGTCTGGGCAAAAATCGGCCAAAAAAGTCCTGGAAAATCCGGACATATGTTAGGCCACGTTGACTGTCATTTTTGCCTATTTCCCATAAAAATAGCTCAAAAATTGCATTTTAAGCTCAACAAATTTGGGCAAAACTAAACTTTTTTTAGTGAACCACTCAACAACTTTCCTGTTTGAAATATGGCAACCCTAATCTATATTATATTATGAACTTATAAACTTGTCTTTCTCAGACTAGAGCTTTCCACATATTGGACTTCAACCACCACTTACCCTTCAGGGATGAAGGCAATTGGAGTTCAACACCAAGACAACGCCAAGTGGTGGAATGTGCCGGTAAGTGTGGTAGTTCTGTCAGCTTTTGATTTTAAGAAATCTAGTTCTTGACTGTGGTCAGTGGTGGGGTCTGAACAGTAGTGTTCTGAATGATAGACCCTCATTGACTCTAGTGTGAGTTTAGCAGATAACAAACCCTTTTCTTCCTTGTTTTGCTTTTCACAATGGTACTTAGAGATACAGTGAGCTTAGCTTGGTACAGGAGCTGCACAAGTCGATAGAGCCATAGTAAAGCACCTTTAAGAGCTGGTGATTTCTATGAGATAGAGATAGTCATGGACGTACAACCCTCCCTGAATAGTTCATAACTCTCTCTCCCTCTCCCCCCCCCTCATACACATATCACAAACACACACACACACACCAAAACACACATCACAAACGCACAAATTTCAGAGAGAATCTATATATTAAATATTCTTCACTGGAGTCCTGCAACATTTAGAGAGCACTAGGTTGGGGAAGAGTCCTGTAAGTGTGACAGTGTTACAACCCCTGTCAAATTGCTGTGCCAATATCAGTCTTGTGTCCCTCAGCTCAGCAGACTTTTTTTTTTAAAAAAAACCCTCTTAAGTCTGATCTCCTCAAAATGGCTCTGTATTTTACGAAATAAATAATCCTAGTTGCATTTTAAGAATGGTTGAAAATCTGCAGATATAGGACGATGGCAGGATTTCAAATGTGCAACAGCCACTGCATCACAGCTACTGCTTCATTCAGTTCAGGGCAGGGGTGTGTGTGTGTGTGTGTGTGTACACACACACACACACACACACACACATATCCTTTATGCATGGACTCATTAGTTTCATAGAAATAAATGGGGCAGCTGGAACACAGAGAGAACATCTCTGTCAGGGTCAGAAGGGCAACTAAAGACAATACTTTTAGCACCTGATGATTTTAGTTGGAGAGAGAGTTACATTGATGATATTTTTATTAGTTGGAGAGAGTTAGTCATGTGCTTACCTCCTTCACTGAAATAAGAGGAAGTCACAAATAATATATTAATTACTGGATCTGATACAGAGTTTGGATTTGGGGACATCAGCCCTATGTCCCACACCACACAAAACCAACCCACCTGAGAGAACCCACATATGAAGTACTGTATTGTTTTCATAGAATGGATTTTATTACCTTCACACCACAAGCTACTTAGCAAAGAACATATTGCAGATTTGCCCATTTTTGAAAACCTAAGCAGGCTGTTGGGCTGTATTTGACTTAGTGGTTCACATATTGTTCAGATCTGTCTTCAAACCAAACCTCCCCCACTCCTTTCACACTTGCTAGCTTTACTCACAGTGAGCAAAAAAACCCCATTTATTTATTTATAGTATTTACTTAGGAGATTTTTCTCCTGCTCTTTGACTTTGACACCCTGAAGGTGTTTCACAAAAGACAAGAGACAGAAAGTGCAGTAAATAATAATAATAATAATAATAATAATAATCTGAAACAAATAAGGGTCTAACACCATGTTTGCACCACAGTGCATGGAAT